>NC_061514.1:190595115-190638973 GCF_022539505.1 Lolium rigidum
TGGTCTCTTATGAACTTATTCATATGCTTACAGACATTAGCAGGCAATTTTTGAGAGGGCCCAGTATATCTATCCGTCATCGGGATGGACAAGATACTGCTGATCCATATGCCTCAACTCATACTTTCCGGATACTTAATCCCACCTTTATAACCACCCATTTACGCAGTGAGAGCGTTTGGTGTAATCAAAGTACCTTTCCGGTATAAGTGATTTACATGATCTCATAGTCATAAGGACTAAGAGTAACTATGTATCGAAAACATAGCAAATAACTTAATGACGAGATCTTATGCTACGCTTAATTGGAGTGTGTCCATTACATCATTCATACAATGATATAACCTTGCATTATTAATAGCATCCCAAATATGATTATGAAACTAATCATCCATTAATCAACAAGCTAGTTAAGAGGCATACTAGGGACTCTTTGTTTGTCTACATATCACACATGTACTAATGTTTCGGTTAATACAATTATAGCATGATATATAAACGATATCCTATATATGAATCTTATTCTCCGGACCATTCCGGAACTCCTCGTGATGTCCGGGATCTCATCCAGGACTCCGAACAAATATTCGAACTCCATTCCATATTCAAATACTACCATTTCAACATCCAACTTTAAGTGTGTCACCCTACGGTTCGTGAACTATGCGGACATGGTTGAGTACTCACTCCGACCAATAACCAATAGCGGGATCCGGAGATCCATAATGGCTCCCACATATTCAACGATGACTTTAGTGATCGAATGAACCATTCACATACAATACCAATTCCCTTTGTCTCGCGATATTTTACTTGTCCGAGGTTTGATCTTCGGTATCACTCTATACCTTGTTCAACCTCGTCTCCGACAAGTACTCTTTACTCGTACCGTGGTATGTGGTCTCTTATGAACTTATTCATATGCTTGCAAGACATTAGACGACATTCCACCGAGAGGGCCCAGAGTATATCTATCCGTCATCGGGATGGACAAATCCCATCGTTGATCCATATGCCTCAACTCATACTTTCCGGATACTTAATCCCACCTTTATAACCACCCATTTACGCAGTGGCGTTTGGTGTAATCAAAGTACCTTTCCGGTATAAGTGATTTACATGATCTCATGGTCATAAGGACTAGGTAACTATGTATCGAAAGCTTATAGCAAATAACTTAATGACGAGATCTTATGCTACGCTTAATTGGGTGTGTCCATTACATCATTCATACAATGATATAACCTTGTTATTAATAACATCCAATGTTCATGATTATGAAACTAATCATCCATTAATCAACAAGCTAGTTAAGAGGCATACTAGGGACTCTTTGTTTGTCTACATATCACACATGTACTAATGTTTCGGTTAATACAATTATAGCATGATATATAAACATTTATCATAAACATAAAGATATAAATAATAACCACTTTATTATTGCCTCTAGGGCATATCTCCTTCAAAAGCAAAGGTGTTTCCACTCCTTCTTACAATTCTTTTGTCGTGAAGCAAAGAAGAATTCTTCTGATTTAGAGGCTGGTTGATTGTCTTTAGAAATATCGCCGATTTTGGATTGATGATATTTGCTAGATAATACTCTTTGGTATGTGATGGTCATTGATCTCATAGTTGCATGGTGAAGAATTCCCATTCAACTAGTTTTGCAAACATCGAAGAGCACTGCAACATGTTGATGTCATTGTGAGAACCCACCACGTCAACAAAGCATCCCAAATCCAAAGACCATGTTGCGCCATAACTTCAAATACCACATTGCAATATCCATGATGCCCTTTGTACAAACCTTGCCAGAAAAATGGAAAATTCTTCCATGACCAATGCATGCAATCGATACTTTCGAGCATCCCAGGAAATCCTCTCACTTCATTCTGTGCCATGATACCACGTGTCTACTCTTCGTTTCACTCTCTCAAATATTGTGTCCCAAACTACTGCCATGTAGAAACTGTACATGGATTCGTGAGCGGTGAATTCAGACATGTGTGGTACTCATATTTCACATCTCCAGTAACTCTATATGCTAGCGTCCTCATTGCTGGAGTGCATTCTTAATTGATGAGAATCAAGTAGTCTAAATGTGTCTTCATTCATCATGAAGTAGATATCGAACTCTCTCACACCATGCATTATGCATCCTAAATTCCGGCAAAAATCCTTTAGGCCTTATTTGGTGCTAGAGTATTTGTGTGTTTTAAGGAGTGTTTCACGGAGAGTTTTTGGTGAAAAAATACTCTTCATTTCAGTACTCCATAACATACTAGCGCGTGTGCAGCATCATTAATCAGTACGCGTAGGTACGAGTCCCGCGCGCCACCACCATCAGAGCGATGACGTATATGAGCTGTGGCTGCATGCGTTCCTCACGCGTAATGTTGTGCTAATTCACGTGTGAACAAGACGCTGGACACGGGACCACAGCCTGGGTCCCACCACCAACGGACGGATAGAAACCAGCATGGGCGCGTGTGCCCGTCCGAGTTTCCCGCATCGCCGAGCGTAAAAAACGCGGCAGGCACCTCGTGTTTTGATCCCCTGCTGATCCGGCGAGTTTTGGGTCCAAAACTTGATATTACTCGATCTGATACTCGTCAGCCAAACAGCTGGTATACTGTATTTATTTAATTGCACGTGGAATATACACCCCAAAACCAGGCAAACCCCACGTGCCAAACGAGGCCTTAGGGTATAACTCTGGGGTGTAGAGCATGACATGACCCTTTATTCTCTCCCTTGGCTTCGATTTCTTTGCCCCCGCACTTTAACCCTTCACGTTTGTGACGAGCATTCTCCTCCTCTTGTAGATGATGAAGGCCGATGAGTATCGTGAAATGCTCATCTGCATCAGCAGCGTCAACTGCTTCCTCCTCCATGAACTAGCAAAACCAGCCACATATACCTGCAGCGCTAGGCGTGTTTTTTTTTTCTTTTATTTGCGAAATGTACTGTGTACTATCCGATGCTCGGCGGCCGGTTCGTCACGAAGTCATTTTGCGCTGATCTTATGGTTTGGTGTGATAGCGTCGTTCGTCACGACGACGCATGTACCATCAGACCGACGGTTATGCATGCATAGCCAAGCATGCCGTTTGCGGGAATCGATCACGTGAAAGGAGCGTACGCACGGGTGTGACGATGCGCGTGACGGCGTTTGCTGGCGGTGGGACCGGAGAGTCAAACGGCGGCTGAGGGAGACGTCGTGCTGTCGGCCTGTCGGCTGCCGTGACCATCCACGCAGTCCTCTCAGAGCAAGTACAATAGAGTCCAGTCAGCTGACTATAAGACATTAAATAATATATTTTAGATGAGTTGGATGAGAGAGAAGAGGAGAGAGAAGGGAGGTGGGCTACTATGCAATAGCCAGCTCTTGCACGCGTCTTCCTAAACGACCTTGTGAGAGTGAAAGGTGGGCCATATATTAGTAAAGTACTACATTCTTATAGCCAACTATTGTACATGTTAGCTATATAATGACTACAAATGATATGACATCTTGTTATAGCCAACAGTTGGCTATACTATTGGAATTGCTCTCACGCCGTCTCCATGTTTCCTTCCCTCAAAATGAGCTCCTACTACCATCGTACTCCTACGCGTCGCCCTTCACTTCTTCCCCTGAATTCAAGAAGAAAGCCTCGGCGTCCGGCCGGTGATACACACGACAATCCCGCTACTCCACACTCTCGAGTCTCGAGTGTCCACCGTACGTAGCTGTCTCGGTATCTCTCTGTGTATTATGCCGCACACGCGTAATACGAAAATATAATCTGAATTCTTCTCCAAAAAGGCATCAAGCCATATGCTACAACAGCACCCAAGTCACATGCCACCATGCTTGCATCACCATCTGTCGACTGTCCATGACATGCAACATTCATATTCATATAGCTTCATATTTTACAAATTCAAGAAAGCAGATGCCAAAAAGATTGTCATAAGCATAACTTGAAGTACTACCTCAGTCCATAAAAAATTTGTCGCAAATTTGTTTAAATTTAGATGTATTTAGACACTTTTTAGTGCATAAATACATTCCAATTTAGATAAATCTCCAGCATACTCGTACGGACAGAGGGAGTAGTACTAAATCAGCCTATTGAACACCCCCCATCCAATCTTAAAACATGAACTTCTTGGTAGATGCAGCTCCAAGGGCACTACACATCAACTCCCCAATCTCCGTCATCCCTTCTCCATTCCTCTCGTCAGTACAAAATAGGGACCAAACGGAGACCCCCCAACGACTCTCCCAACCTCCTGCCGGTGCAAAACAGAGACATGAGTTTGGAGCCGCCGCCACATATTCGTGTCACTTGTGTGGAGTCGTGGAGATCTCAAAACAAAAATTCAACACTAACAAAATGCTACCATGTCCTAAACATATGAATGACGAACGAATAAACCTGAATAACCATGTGAAACTTTATTTAAAAAGAAAAATGGTCGGCTTCATTGCATCGTCTAGCATAAGGCACTACAACATCGTCGACACATGCATAGTACACCGCGCCCTAAAGGACATGAAACAAAATATAAAAAAAAAGAAGGAAATCCTCTAGAAATGCATAAGTAAATATGCCCTAATGGAGGGTACCCCTCATGGTGTACTCGTCGACAATGAAACGACCACTCGTGCTCATCTGTTGCTCTTGTCCTTATATTTCATCCTATATCTAGTACGATCAAACGCTAAATTTGTATGTTCAAGCTCAAAACAGTGTCATTTACTTATTTTCTCATCCTTATTTCGACCTAAATTTTCGGAGGTCAAACTTTTCTAAAATTGAACACGGTGTACTATAAATTTTTGAGATAATAATTTTAGTTAAACTTGAAACTTTTTTTTGTAGTTGAACTTTCTTGAGAAATATCCTTATGGTTTTCAACTTTATTAGATTTTCAATATTCGCTAGTTTCAACCCTAGATCTAGTATGAACAAAAAATATATAGAAAAAACCAAGATACATTACTCAGCCGCAACCGGTTGATACAAAAGAACAGCATCATTTGCACACAGCTAAATATCAAATAAATAAAAAACGACTGATACCCACTAAAATCAAGGGTGGAAGAGATTTTTGCCAGCTATGCATACGTACCACAATTCTCCAACCATTTCATTTTTCTGAAAGACAGTTGATTTGTGTTAGGAATCCCACGGTATGATTGCTGCACCCCCATGGAGCTCTCACAGGCGTTTGGATTTTCGGCCGTTCGATCGAGGTGATGTGGCGCGATCTCGGCCGGCCGTTCGTCCAGGGCGCTGAGGCCCTCCCACGAACCCACTTTTTATCCACGGGTCACTAAAAGCCCGCTCGGCCCAGACTCTCCCGCTGCTCAATCCCCGTGCGGCTGCTTCGCCTCCTCCCTATCGCCGCTCGCATCGCCTCCACCTCGGCCGCCCTTCGCCGCCGCCAGCCGTCAGGAGCAGCGCATAGAGCCGCTGCTGTCCTCTTCAACCCTGATTCCCTCCATCTCCCCGCGTCTCCTCCTCGATCCGCTCCATCTCCTCGCGAGCGCAGCGGGATGGCTAAGAAGTCGGCCACCGCGACCTCGGCCGCCGGAGACGCGGAGGCGGACGAGGAGGGAGAAGAGCGGCGGTGCTCGCACCAGCGCTGCGAGTCGGCAGCGCTGCAGGCGGCGCTCCCCACCTCCGGCGCTCCATCTGCTCGCCTTTCCGCATCCTCCAAGCCAGCTGGTAGCCCCCAATCCTCACAGAACTCTCCTTGCGTTTTACCTCTTTTCGATCTGTATTGTGATCGAGCTGCTCTTGGATTGTATCCGTGTTCAGGAGCTAGGAGGCTTTCAGCATTGGATGGACTTTTCAACCAGTGAACTGTATTGTTACATGTGAACTAGCAAATATTCAGTTAATTGAGGTTAGATTTGTATAGCTTCGTTGTTGATTATCCAACTATATTGATTATTCATGCTTGCTGTTTGATATGAAGGACAGTAGGTTGTTGTGTTGCATAGGCCAGCTGCTCTCGAGTGTCCCAATTGAGAAGAAAATAATATGATCCGCAACAAAATGCAAGCTTTGTTATATGTACAGTGCAGGCTTCATGATTTTTCATTGATATTTTTATAGTTATAGATGACCCATATTTGTTTATTGTTAATATTTTCAAAGGTTTGCTGATGCCTTTTCCTATACTTGGTAAAGTTGTCAACCTAATGATATAAATCTCTCATGCTTGGTAAAGTTGTCAACCTAATATATGTGATCCCTTGTGGCTATTGTCGATTTAATTACGCTCATGTTCTTGGCTGTATAGGGGCGGTTGCTTATTAGAATTTGTCCATGTAGGCTCTGAATTTGGGCTTGGGTTTCGTTTTAATTTACAAGTGATATAAGAGACAGGTCAAGTTTCATTCGGCTTCTATGTGTCAAAGAAAGCGAGATACATAATTTTAGCGGGTCTGATTTGTCTCCTAATGCTTATTGATATTCTCCCCTTGTATTGGCATATTCATAAAATGACATGTTTGATTGTACTTTGGCATGTATATATTTTTCATTGGATAAATAGAGTGTAATACATGGATTGTTGCATTCCTCACTTCATCTAGATCAGCAATCCGGGAACGTGCGCGGACGGAAAAGATCCGAGCCTTCTATTTTGCGAGGCAATTACTATTTCTTCTTGTAGATTTGTTCTCTTGGTAGGGCTGTACAAGAGTTGTCTGGTATGCATACCTGCATTCATACTACACAAGCCAAGTTAGTTATTCTGTTGTTTTCCTCATTTGAAGGTTTTGTATTGGAAAAAGTCATGCCTCATTTGCCAAATCTGAAACATCATATCCATGAATATGCCCTCCTTGCTTTCACTGCTGGTGTCAAATCTATTATCTGCTATTTCAGTAAAGCAAGGTGATAAATCATTATATGTACATGTTCCGCTTCTCAGTTTGTATAGTGAAGTCTTGGCGTATTTATAGAGTGCACTGTTTATTTTTCAGAATTATCACACCAAATATGTTAGTTACGATGGCAGGGTTTTGATTTGAGTTTCTCTAAATTTTAAATGGTAGGAACACTATTGGACTGGTATTCTCTCCATACCCGATGCGGGAGGGAGAAGATATTCTCTCCATACCTGATCATTTATTTCTTCATAACCACATTCTTTTGGTGATCCTAATTAGTTAAGCGTGTTGGTATCCACTATTTTACATTTTGGGACAGTGTGTGCTAACGAAACCACAATCAGCTAGCTGCTTTATGCCTGGTGTTAAATATTGAAACCTCTCGCACTCTTTTAAATATTTGGACGGTTGTGCTAACCTACATTCGGATGGCTGCTTTGTGTCCGGTTAAATACTGAAATCACTTGCATAAATATCACGGCTAGATACTATATTTTATTTGTTGCATACTAGAAAATCAGATTTTATATCGAATATGCTTCTGAAATCTTTAATGCCATCTCCATACTTGTATTTCTCCAGACTTTTCTATTGAGATTTTGAGTTTTGAAATGATCGTTGTGAAGTATAGTTTGATGAAAGTAAAATACTTGGGTGGTCTTACGAGTGAGTAAAGTGAAGTTGGATGAGAGGGTAATGTTACGAGTTCCTTGTTGTCTTATTCCTAGAGTTTAGTTCTTATTATTTTTCTGAATTTAATTTTAAGGGTTGAAGTTAATGTTCTAAACTTTGTACAGGTTCATCAAAGAGAAGCGAGGAAATCAAGCCAAGGAGACACGCCACTGATTAGCATGTGCGGGAGCATGTCTCCGATTGCTTGACTATTATTATGTATTGTATGGATTTCCTCTTCATGTATTATTCAATGTCGAGCTCGACAAAGTGTAGCATTGCACTGGTGCATATGTGTATATGAAATCTGCAGACATGTATATGAATTTTACTTGGCATAAAGAGTTCAGATTGTTGACCTTTTGCGAGGCTATTAGGTACGTATCCTCCCCACAAAAAGGAACATGCAACTATTTGATCTATGAAAGAAAGCACATTATGAGCTCCAACTTTTTACAAAAGTTTCTTAGTAGAAAGGGTTAAGGAAATTGGTTAATCATAGTTCATTGGCTGAACCCAGAAATTGGTTAATCATACTTCATTGGCTGAACCAATCAAGATGATTTGTTAAAACAATGTCCATGCATAGATGAATCATCCTCCGTTGATCATGGTCTTTAACCTTGCTTCTGTAATGTGACAAGCTACGATTGTCCATAGTGAGATAGCTGCCTCTTTCTTAGTAGTTGCCTAGATATTTTAATTAATTACATGAATCGAACTTTTCTTTGGTTCCCTTTAAAAATAACTGATTTATCCATCTATTTGATTTTCTGCATTTTTTTTTGATCTTTTAGTTCAGGAGAGATAGGAAAAATAACAGAATTGAGTTGTTTCCTGATGTAAATTAGCCAGCGGGCCTCACCTCATGTTTCCTGAAGTAGTTGATAGTAGTTTCAAACTTACTTAAATAATACTTTCTAGAGATTTAGGATGTACCTTCTGAGTCTCAGTTATAAAAAATAACGGTTTATTCAAAGGAACTGAAGCAAGTCTTTACAGATGCGGGAGAATCCTTGAGGAGGTTTTGCACAAGGTCTTTTACAGTGGATGAATCTCCAGACTTGGGTTTCCAATTATGCTATATCCAACTGAAAATATTTCTTTGGTAAATTCATGCTTGACTTTCTTGGGAAGGTATTGTTGTGTAAACATGAAAGCTTACTTTACGTGCAGGTAAGAAAAGTGTCCTGTTCTTCCATGGAATGTGCTGCTGGTGTTCAATGTGTGTGTGGGTTTTTAGATGGAAGCTTGATAATCTCTACGTGATATGCATGTAGGTATTTTTTTTGGTATGGCTAGCTCTATTGTGCACCTCTTTCCCAATGTATGATGCATTTAGATGGCTACTTGTGTTTCATTGATTTTCGTTTTCTCAGGGCTTACTTCGACCATCACTTCACTGCCGGAGCGAAACTACATTCAGGGAATTGGCTTCAGAGATCTACAGATATTCAGCGCTCAAGCTTCCCGCAGCAATTGATGCAGTTGCAGATACATCTTATTTAGCTTAGATCATTCTACTGCATTATTATGTATATTTTTTCGTTGCCAGTTTGCTCTATACTATATTACTGAAGATATTTCCTTCAGTGCTCTCTTTTAGTTGTAGTCGGTGTATTGAGGTCTATCCTTTATCTCATTTGTCTTTGCTCTCCTCCGATTCTCGACTGTTTTTCGCGTGAATAACAATTTCTTATTGTACCTTCGTAAACTTTACTTTAGAAAATCAAATGCAATTCAGACTCAGAGACCACCTTTCAACCGAAAATATCATTAGTGACATATATCCTGACACCATGGTGAGCAGTACAGATATTTTATATCTAATTGGGAATTTACCCTCACTCTTTAACAATTTTTTTGTCTTCTTTCTTTTGTGTATATACGCGATGTATATTTTGTATTGCAAGCTTTCTAAGATAAAGGCACATTCAGTGAAAGGTTCACGGTTAGTTTATTCCTTTTATTTCTGATTACGGTTATTACCTATGGTACTTTTTATGTAGACAATACAAATGTCTGGACTTTGTCCCATAGTCCTCTCCCTTCTTGTACATCAGTGTGTTTTATTTGAGCGTTTTCCCCTCTCTTTGCCTTAGATAAGGACATAAGCTAGCTGTAGATGTGGAGATACAAAGACGGAACCATAAGCTCGATGAAACTATTGAATTTAAGTTATACTTTGAATGCTTCTTTCCATTTTGTTATGCATATGCACAGTGATTGAAGTTCCCAGATCCAGAGTGATTTACCGTTGTTTTTAGGATTTATGATGCAATGAGATGTAATTAGAAAATTAGTTTGGTGAAATTATATGCATCTCCACTCTATACAAACTAGACCCAGTACTTGCAGCTAGGAAATGAGTTACTTGATTCATGTGTTAGTCCGAAGGTTTGTACTCCTGGTTGAGCACTTCATCTCAACAACTCAAAGAAAAGGCTTATGGCTTTATGCACTTGGTTACTACCTGCAGGTTAGAAGAGGTTCAGATTATGTGCACTAAGACATAATCAAGTCGTTTTGTTTTTTGAATGCTTTCTTTGTCAAGTGACTTCATGACATTTCGTCCATGTCTATGTACACTTTACAGGAGGCAGAAACTACAATTTTGAAGGAAGATAATTGATACCTTCAGTGGCACACTTGGAGTATGAAAATGCCTCGTTTGGATATATGCCCCTCCATTACTGCCCCACAGCCCGTGATTTTTTTTGTTTTAAGGAGGTCTGGTACTGCGTTCACCAATAGATGTTCTACCTCCCTGTGTGGTAACTGTCAATCAAGGTAATTAAATTAATCCTGTTGATAAATTTTACTCTCTGTTCACACATATAAGACCCATATTCGAACTGTTGTCATGAGGTATTGGCAAAAATTTACTGAATTTAATGGTTACTCACTAAACATGTATTGGCAAAAAAGCAAGAATTTCAGTGGACCAACTTATCCAAACCTTTATCTGTAATGGAGTAAGGTTTCTGGTTCTACAGTGTTGAGTATAACTTGACTGATGTCATTTTTGTCCTTTGTTAGCGCTTAGCAATGCCTGTAACATCTTTGCTAGCTATTTTGATTCATGATCAAGTCATATAATTAGTTTTACTTTCACAGATGGTCCAAACTCACCAACATAAAAATCTCTTCATCGCCACCCACCAGCAAGTCCATCCTCCCACACCTGTAACAGTCGCTTGCCCAGTAAGTTAGTATTGTCTGCTCTTTGCCAGCGATCTCTAGCTCAACATTCTCTCGGCAACACACAAGCTCCAGAAGTATCGCCCAATGCTATACACGCCGACTTTGAAGTGATCCCTATGTTACTGAACCACTCTGGGGCAACCCCCCGAATGCGGGTGTTTGTCTTTGTCTGATTGGCTCGAAGAAGCTTCGCTAGGCCAAAGTATGCAGTCTTCGCCATAAGGTTGTCGCCGAGAAGGATGCTCTGTGGCTTTATGTCACAATGGATAATCTCGTGTGCTACATCTGCTCGTGCAAGTAGAGTAGTTCACCCTCTTGCAACTACGACTTGGAAACGGAGACTCCAATGTGGCTGAGTATCACTAAAGAGAAATTTGTTCAATGAGGCATTTGACACGAATTCGTACACTAACAGTCTGTCGAGTTCCCACATTGCGGAACCCAAGCAGCCTAACCGAGTTTCTTGTGAAACGTCCGCCTCGATGGTTTGCACTTCCACCATGAACTCCTTGGTCTCTTTCGAAGCTTTTCAATTTTCTTGACGGCAATGCTGGTCGCATGGTCATCTTGCATCTGCCCTTTTTTTACACGGTATCGGAGGCACCATGCCTAGCGTCTCATTGAAAGTGAAAATATTCGGCGCAATAAGGAACTACCTTATGATTGTGACAACTGGAGTTTCTTCTTGGAGTTGAAACCACAGTAGTAGGTGCCAAAGAGAAGAATTGAGGTAAGGAGAATGTTGACCAATACAGAACTTCCAAGAAACAAGGAACTGCCACGAATCCAATGCATCTTATCCTTCCATTTGCTAGAGCCTATGCTCAGCTGGGACTCTGTATTTATTGTCAAGCTTTGGATACATGGTTTTATATATTGTTGTAGAAGTGATTGACAGTTTTGTGAGTGCTAGGTTGGTGTTATCTACCACTACGAATCTTTGTTGTATGGAACCTGATGTCATCTACATTAGGCTGCTTATAGAACTATCTATTGAGATTTCGTTTATCAATGGTTTGTATTGTAACATATCCGATCCACATAACATTTTACCTTTAGATTGATAATGTTCTTTGTTTTTAGTGTACTTTTAAATTAGATTTCAGTTTGGTGCATGTTTTCCTTTGTATTAAAAACTACATAAAATTCTTTAGATTTTGGTTAAAGTTGTGTGAGAGGAATAGACCTTGTATCTTCTCTTTATGATTGGTGTGATCTTAATCTTTTGGTAGTATTCTCACATGAACACGGATAATATGACATTTATTCTATTTTTCTACATAATAATTTTGCAGCTTGAACAAGAGATTTGGGCAGCCGAAGGCAGTCAAGTACTCTGTTTCACTTCAGTTGGGTGTGCCAGAGTCTGACCACCTATAGAACTATCAAATTTTCCGTGTTCACTTTCAATTTCATGATTGTGATGTGAAACACACATTCGTTATAGCCGGTCCAGTCCATAATGGTTTACCGGTGCAAAAGGCAAATGTTTGTGTCCTGTTAACTGCATATCGTGGTTTCTGATGATCGTGTTCCCCCTTTTCTAGCTGATCTGTATAGTATAAGGTAATACCTTATACCCAACAATCGATGGACTAAGAAAGCCATCATCAAGAGCTTCATATGATTCTGGATCAACCAATTTGAACGCACCCACAAATCAAACAAATTCAAGAATTTGGATTAACGATGGAGTAATTTAAACGTAATGTTCATCATTTCGTGCGTTTTATCCTAATTTTATCTTATTGATATGGTTATGTGAAACCGGAAAACGTATATCATTTACCCACTCGATTTTCATCGATGTGTATTATCATTTACCCACTCGATTTTTATCGATGTTATACAAACTGTAAATTAGTGCGAATTTTACGGGATCGTGCGCCAAGGCGCACATCTAAATCTAGTAAACATGGTTGATCTGTTGATGTGCCACAACATGAATAAAACGGCCAGGCCTGGCCTGGAAGCAGGTGCATGCCAATGCTATGCTGAAGATGTGTGGCATGCAACCATCTTTCGGCCATCCCTCTCCTTTTTTTCCTTCTCCTCGATCGTCTACGCGCAAAAGCTACTGCCTAGCTCGCAACAGCTACTTTAGCCTCCTCGCTTTACTCCGTCTGTGTGTCATCTCTCGTAACCGTAGTGGAAGGAGGTGGAGTACTGGCCGTCAGAGTGTGCCGGGTTCGTTGCGGAGCGCGCGACCATCTCTGCAAAAAGCTATCCGTGTCTCTTTGACTCCCCCACACCTCACCACCCTCCCTCCGGCCAACGATCACACTTCGATACTCTCGCCCTACAAACACACACACACTTCGATCCTGTGTGCAGTTCCTCTATATAAACGCACATCCACCCATCCCCATTCCATTCATCTCGCTCTTCATTCCATTGCGTTTCATAGCAATTAGCCAAGAAGCAATCACCTTGCCCTACTACGCTCTCAGTTTCTCATCACTAGCTAGGGAGGAAGAAGAGGTCGGAGTCGGCCAAGATGTTGAGGATGCAGCAGCAGGTTGAGGGCGCCCTGGTGGTGGGCGGCATGGCGGAGGCGGAGGAGCACCAGGAGGCGGCGGTGTACGAGCGGGTGGCGCGGATGGCGGGCGGCAACGCGGTGGTGGTGTTCAGCGCCAGCGGGTGCTGCATGTGCCACGTCGTGAAGCGCCTCCTCCTGGGCCTGGGCGTCGGCCCCACCGTGTACGAGCTGGACCAGATGGGCGGCGCCGGGAGGGAGATCCAGGCTGCGCTGACGCAGCTGCTGTCCCCCGGCCCCGTCGGCGGCGGCCACCACCAGCAGGCGCCGGCGGTTCCCGTGGTGTTCGTGGGCGGGAGGCTCCTGGGCGGGGTGGAGAAGGTGATGGCGTGCCACATCAACGGCACCCTCGTCCCGCTCCTCAAGGAGGCCGGCGCGCTCTGGCTCTGAGCCTGCATTGCTCTTGCCTCTTGCCTTGCCGGCCGGCCGGAGCTCCTCAAGGTCGAGATCGACGGCGGCGTGCCGGCTCGTGTGCCTGTCTCCGTGTGTTTGTTCGCTGTTGTTTTCTTCTTCTTTTCTTGTGTTGTGCGATCCGTGGATGCATGGTCTGTGTGTGTTGTTGAGCTTTACTCGCTAGTGAGATGTAGATATAATTAACGAGGAAATGTTAATTAGCCGTGTCACCTGTGTGTGTTTCTTAGCTTGTTCTTAGTTAGTAGTAGCACCACTTACATAGTGGAGGGGATGCAACTCATTTTCATTGAAATGTAATGACGCCTACCTAGTTTATGGTGTTATTATTCATGAGGTTAATCTATCAAGAAGGGACACTTTATTTGTCGTCGCCAAAATTTTGCTATCTTGATAATCTTTAGCTTTGCTAGCTTGCACTTCATATGCTGAGATGCATATGCTCTGGAGGGAAGGTAATGTCCTTGATTTTCAGCTCTTTTCTCTTTGCTGCTTATGGATGATACTCTCTCATCTTGATTTAGCAAGGTAGAGACTTTGACACCCAAATTGGTCATTTTCGTCTTATCCGTCAAGCAGTACTCACCTTGCTAAATCATTAGTGGTTCGTAAGTAATAATACTGGTACTCCTAGACAAAACAAAACTCAACATCTATCGTATTGTTGGTGAGTAGAATAAAATTGAAATTTGAATTGAATGGAAAAGCATGCAGTGCCGAAAGTAGGAAGATGCCTCCACACAGTCACAGAAGGTGATGCATGCGGCTGTACACTGGTGGTACGTACGTATGCACGCAGACGGCAGACGCATGCAGCAGAGCATGCCTTGCAACGTTTCTACCCAGCTGAGCTGCTAGCTTTTTTCGCTTCGTTCAAAGCCGTGAATCACTACTTCACGCAAATAACAAAAAGACGTGCGTGGTTGGTCATGGCCGGTGAGAGAGCTGATGTTAGCAAAGACCACCAAAGCACGGTTCCTGTGACGATAAAACGCATCCACCGTCCGGCCGGCAGTTACTGCAGTTAAAACTCGTACCGATATGGTATTACACGTGACGTTCGTACGTTCCGTACCTACTCTACAAATGTGTATAAATATTGTCATATAGATGATGTAAAATAGACCTAGAGCCAACAAACTATTTCCAGGTCATCTAGGGCGGCGAGAACACAACAATTCAATCAATAGCGAGGCGTATGCGGTGATTTCGCCAATCTCAAGATTGATCAGATCAGTTTCTTAGACCCACACTCTTCCATTTACTCAGAGAGGCAAGGTGTGCTCCCGTGCATTCATATGGATGAGTGTATGTGGTATTTGCGAGTATTTGTATTATGTTCCTAAAAAGGGCATATGCGGCAAAAACTCGTGCTCTAACAAAAGCCTACCTCTATCTTGTGTTGTAATATTGTTTGAGGGCAGCTCCATACTTTGTCCTCTCGTGCTGCATAGTTGGGGGACGCCACAGCAGCCACACAACAAATCGCCACTACGAGCCCAACCCAACTTCCCCGCTACCTACCGCCTTGACCGGTGCCGGCCACAGGAGCGCCATGGATGGTGCCTCCGATGCAACTGACACCTACTCCGACCCTCTCAGCGTGGCGGCTGCAGTATCCCATACGCAACACATACCACGAACCAGATGCCACCCCTGTCCCCTGCCATGTCTTGGTGCCGCCACAACCTATCGGAGGGGATTCGTCTTTGAGCCACGCCTTGGTTTGCGACACATGGGAAGCAAATTGCCCATGCTAAGATCACTTATGTTAAGAGGCTGTTGACTATGGCCTCAGCCTTAAAACTGAAGAAGACGAAGGCCCTGCTTGGAGGGGATCTAAACCCAAAAAAGGACAACATATCACAATGGTAGAAAATGTTTTGGCGCCCTAAAACCCTTTTTTTCTGTACCTTAGAAACCTGTTTTCTAGATGGCCAATTTTACATGTTGGAGATGCTCTAGGTACGTAGGGGAAACACTAGAAAGACCACAACCTTGCAGTGACGGAAGTATGGGAATGTATACCGGTCAAACTGAAGTGGGCAACGGTTGATAGCAAGCAGCGGCGCAGGGAGGCAAAGTAAAGGTAGCAGCAGTGCATGTAGACGTAGGTATGCGAGGATGGCGTGCGTGACGAGAGTTTCCGCGAATAGGGCCGGCACGTCGCTGCATCGTCGAAAGAGCCCAAGACGGAACGCCCGGTATAGCAATAGCATACAGCAACGGACCGGGGCGGTCCGTGGTGATGCGTGCATGGCGTCGCAAAGGGCAACATGTCTGGCCTGCCTGCCTGCCTGCGATCCATACGCAGACCAAAGCCCATCGCGTATCTGGATATGCAGCGTTGGCAGTCCACTCCGGTCCAGACGCAGACCGTCCTGCTGCTGCCTCTCGTCACCCGCTGGCCGCTGCCGCCATAGCCATACCGCTACCATCGTCAGCCTCAGCCAAATGACATTGCCGTCGATACGTAGTAGGAGTACATACAGACGGACGGCCGTCGTTTTCAACTACGTATGCGCTCTCCTTTTCGCCTACGTACGTACACGTTCATGTTTGCATCACCTCCACCGGTCGAATCTGGGCAGCCGCTGAATTTACGGATACATTTCCTACCTTTCAAGTTTACTCACTCAACTCTATACATGCATATCTACACAAATTAAAGCCAATTAATTTCCAAGAAAGGGAAGTACGTTTCACATGGTCTGATGTAACAGCTGAGTTCAGCAGTACACGATTTTTTAGATGAAAAACTCGAAATGAGCCCGACTTTAAATTAACGAAGCCATCAAACGGCTAGAAGCACGGTACATCTTTTTGCCGGGGATACCAACTACAAATGAACGCACACAGAATAACACAAGACCTCAAAAAAGAGGAGAAACAAAGACCAAAACTGCACTGCCAAGTTCGCTTGCAACTGGCGGTACGAACCTTCTGTTGCCTGCGAGCGGCACCAAGACAATCCACCACCAAAAGCCCTCACATACACCGCAGTTGAAGCCACCATTGGTCTCAAAATAAGGATATGTACCTAAGTAGTCGTAAAAGTGTAAGGAGCAGCCTTCCCTCGACGCCTCCAAGGAGGGAAACGGCAAGTAAGAATGTCGTCGTCGAGTCACGGACCAAGGCCGTGCTAGGCTTCCGCCGAGGTCCCGAACACCATCCCTAGACCTCTAGCCCGTCGCCACTCAGTCAAACAGACAACATCCAAGGCTTTGGGTTTAAGTACCGGCATCTCCCACGACGCGGCACCAGCCGAGACATCCCCCCTAGGCTCCTGGACAACCGCACAAACAAGGAGCAATACAGTGTAAACAAACCTCGTCGGTGTTTGTGTCTGGA
Source organism: Lolium rigidum (assembly GCF_022539505.1). Taxonomy (NCBI): domain Eukaryota; kingdom Viridiplantae; phylum Streptophyta; class Magnoliopsida; order Poales; family Poaceae; genus Lolium; species Lolium rigidum. The sequence continues at coordinate 190,612,188 of NC_061514.1, forward strand.
GAAAAAGAGGAGGAGGTCACGGGAGACTCCGTAGACACTACTGAGGCCACTGCCACGTTGTGACACGAAGGGAAGGAACTCAGAAGGGATGCGATGCGGGATTGAGCAAAAAAATGGTGAGATGGGCCTCACGGTGATGCCTTAAGGAAGGGGAGAGACAATCGTAGGTGACACTATCACCAGGCTGCATTCAACCATCACTAGCTTTCGCGGGGCACTACATCCACCAGGAGACGACCGACGCCACGAGGACACGGAGATGGGGAGTATCAACTACCGATTTCCAACCCAAGAGAAACGCACAATGTCCGGACCTCAACAACAACAAGACACACCAACATTGTGCACGCTGAGAACGTGGACATTGTGTGTAGGGGGGTGGGGGATCTAGCTCGCCGGCCCAAGGGGCCATGGAGACACCAGATCCAAGCATGCAGTAGCCCCATAACACAATCCTAGAGAGACGACTAGGACTCCACCCACTGCGACATCATAGTGCCAAAAGTCCCATGAAAAAAGCAAAAGGGTTTCGCCCTTAACGGGCGGACAAGACGTCATATCCAAGCCCGCCAAGCCTAGATCAAGCTTCGACGCAAGGATTGATGGGGGCACGGTGGCGTGGGGGGAGGGGAGGCAGCGGGCGCAGCGAACCGCCTGTCCGCGACCGAGAGCCCCGCACCCAGCACCCCGCCCCGGGTTGAGGTGCGATGACCGGAGCCGGCACCTCCGTGCTTCAGCACGACTAGGATGAGCACCGCCCCGTCAGGCCCTCAAGGCATGCGGTGAAGGGAGATTCGGCCGATGGTTGGGGAGGGGAAGGAAGCATGGGCACGATTCATGCATGCATGTACCTATGAGGAAACATTTTGCATAGGGATATTGATTGATTCACATATAGATAAATACATACATACATGGACTTCCGTCTAAAAATACATACATGGACAAATCATTCTTATCAAAGATTAGGTTGCAACACTGCCACATGTACTACGCTCAAGTTTGTTGTATCTTGATCCACAACAGAATTGAGCCAAATATAGTGTTTGCACTGACCATGGCGTAGTGAATTGCTCGGCGTCAACAGCACCACGGTCACTAAGATCAACAGACGTACGTATGGAACTGGATATTCATCGTGTGTACAGGTTTGTGTCTTGGTCCTATCAGGTAAAATATGGCAACGGGGACACTAACCACTGGTTATTGCTCATCCATAACCATTTTGTGCATCCCATCCCCACTAACTTTTATGGGGTTAGTTTTTTTTACCATCCCTATCTCCATCGGGTAAACAAATACCATCGGTTAACCATCTCCACTTTAGTTAGTAACTACGAGCCAAAATAAAATGACAACATGGTAGGATGACGGAGCTTACTCGATCAGGAGTTTAGGAAGTAGAGGCGGGCGTTTGTGAGTTATGATTTGGGGGCTATGACGGTTGGAGACGGGAGGGAAAATGTGAGCACAATAGGATATGGGATTTCTGCTATCTATACAAACCTATCTTTTACCCTAGTGCCACATGTTATGTGCGTTAACGGGGATTTCACGAATATCGATTATGGATAGTGGTAACACAGACCCATCCCCACCTTATCTAATGGGAGAGTTTGCCTGCAATAAAACTCCCACGAAAATGAATAACTAACTAAAACCATTCCCTAGTAGGTAAATTATCCACCGAGATGGAAGAATGAGCCGCATTGCCAAATTGATGTCCGGCTGTCCATGGACTATTTTGGGCACGAACTGGCCCAAGCATGATCTTTTTGTTCTGCAACACGCCGGCTGGAGTCGCTGGACTGTGGTCTGCGTGGGCCAAGCTGATGGGCCGCTTTCTGCAACTGGGTTTGACAACTATCTCGTTTTCTGGCCGGTTATTTCTGGCACGAATCGGCCCAAACGTTGTCTTTTTTTTTTTGGATTACGCTGTGGTCTAGGGAGGTGCTGTGGGAATTCCTAGGGAGGGCCTATTCACCGCTTTAAGCGGGAGCCAGCGTCCCTCCGCTCAAGAAAAATGTACGCCAGGCCAGGCCCATTTACTCTATCGTTGTTCTCTCATTCTCTTTGGTGCGTGGCACCGTCCAACGTGAGTTGCACAGTTTTGACTTTCTGAACCCTGTACAATATTTGAAATCTATACAAATTCAAAACCGAACAAAATTTAAAACCGAACGATTTTCAAGACGAACAATTTTCAAAAATCGAACAAATTTAAAATTTCAAAAATATTCAAATTTAAAAAATTTTCAAACATGTAAAAGTTCCAAATTGAAAAATGTTCGGTAGTTTTTTAAAAAATTTCAAAAAATATCAAACCTGAATTTTTTTCAAAATCGAACAAATTTAAAATTTCAAAAATATTCAAATTAAAAAAAATGTTCAAACATGTGAAAGTTCCAAATTTTCAAGACGAACAATTTTCAAAATCGAACAAATTTAAAATTTCAAAAATATTAAAATTTAAAATAAAAGTTCCAAATTGAAAAATGCTCGGTAGTTTTTTTACAAATTTCAAAAAATATCAAACCTGAAAAATTGTTCAAACTCAAAGAAAGTTCAGATTTAAAATTGTTCAAAATAAAAACATGTTCAAACTTAGAAATTGTTCGAATTCGAAAAATGATCAAATCTTAAAAATCAAAATTGAAAAATTAAAAAAATTCATGTTTGAAAAAAAACAAATTCAAAAAAACAGATCGGCAAAACCAGAAAATGGAGGAAAAAACGAGCAGAACCGAAAAAAGGCTCTACCCTCGCTAATGGGCCGGCCCGGGCCTACTCCGCTCTGAGCGGAGCGCCACATAGCGCCCGCTATGAGCGGCGAATAGGTTTCGCGGAATTCCTATATGCCGACCTGGTCGGTGCCTGCACCGCCGCACACCCCCGCGCGCGGTGTGGGCCGGCCCGGTTAGGCGATTTTTACTGTTTTCTTCTTTTTCTTTTCCTTTCCTTTTCTGTTTTTTTTTTTCTTTTTTCTTTTTTCTTTTTTTCTTTTGTTTTGTTTTTTGTTTTCTTTTTCAGTGTTTCTTTTTTGTTCTCTCGTTTTTTCTGTTTAAATTTTTTTTTCAAAAATTATCAAATTTGAAAAATGTTCAAGTATGATAAAATTTGAACAAATTTTGAATTTTGAACAAATTTTTAATCTTGAACGAATTTTGAAATTTGAACAAATTTTAAATTTTGAGCGATTTTTAAATTTGAACGAATTTCAAAATTTGAACAAATTTTTCTTCTTGAACGAATTTCCAAATTTTGAAAGAATTTTGAAATTTGAACAAATTTAAAAATTCGAACGATTTTTTGAAATTTGAACAAATTTATAATTCTGAACAATTTTTGAACTATGGACGATTTCCAAATTTTGAACGAATTTAAAATCGAACGCAAAAAAAACAGAAATGAAAAAAAAAACATTACTGGGCCGGCCCACAGGCTGGGGAGGGTGTGCGGTGGGTGCACCGCACCGACCAGGTCGGTGTATATCATCCCACGGTCTTTGTCCGCCGACCAGGTCGGTGCGGACGCACCACCGCACACCCCAAGCCAGGTATGTTGGGCCGGCCCAAGTTTGTTTTTCTTTTTCCTTTCTCATTTTTTCTTTGTTTTAAATCTGAACAGTTTTTCATTTGAACAAATTTTGAATTGAACGATTTTTAAATTTGAACAAATTTTAAAATTGAACGATTTTTTGAATTTGAATAAATTTTGAAATTGAACGATTTTCGAATTTGAAAAAATTTCGAAATTGAACGATTTTCGAATTTGCACAAATTTCAAATTTGAACAAATTTTCGAATTTGAACATTTTCGAATTTGCAAACTTTTTAACTTTGAACATTTTTGAAATTTGAAATTTTTTCAGGTTTGAACAAAAAGAAAGAAACAGAAAAGAAAAAGGAAAAAAATAAAAAAAACGAAAAAAGAAACAGAAAACCGAAAATAGACAGCGAACTGGGCCAGGCCCAAACCCGACCAGGGGGTGTGCGGTGGCCCGTAGCCACCGACCTGGTCGGTGTATAGGTTTTTCCGTGGTCTATGTGGGGCAAGGTGATGGGCTAGTTCGGGAGCTCGCGGGCTGTGGCCGAATAGCGCGGGCTGGCTATGGTTCACCTGGTTTAGAAAGTTTCGGTGCGGTTTTTTTTCGCTTTTTTCTATTTCCTTGGTTCTTTCCTGTTCAGTCGGTTTTTTTTTCTTTTCTATTTTTAATATTTCCGATTTGAGCAAATTTTGCCCAGATTCTAAATAATTGTTTAAAATTTACTTTTTCTCAGTTTCGAAATTTGTTTAAAACATTTTTTGCTCAGATTTGAAATTTGTTCAAAATTATTTTTTGCTCAGATCCAAATTTTGTTAGATTCAAATTTTGTTCAGATTTAAAATTTGTTTTTTCGAACATATTTTTTTGCTCAGATTCGAAATTTGAAAATTTTATTGGATTGAAAATTTTTTTAAATTTATTTTTTGCTCACATTCGAAACTTGAAATTTTGCTTGGATTCAAAATTTGTTCAAAATTAACTTTTGCTCAGATTTAGAAAACTCGAAAAATCTTGTTCAAGATGGGATTCAAACCTGTGTCTTCATGGAAGCAATCGAAGGTTAGAGCCATTGAACTAAAGCTCAAATCTTGTTTTTTTTACAATTAAGCTCAAATCTTGTACGTATTAAAAAAATGGTACTACTTCTTTTCTTCGAGCGAATAGCTTAATGGGCCAGCCCACGTGAATTTGCCTTCAAGCGATGCCTACAAACCATAGCTAACGAGCGATGGGGAGGCGCTCCCGAATCGCCGCCCGCTCGGTGCAGGAGAAGGTGCCGCACACCCACGATCCCGCAGGAGCATTGTTATGCCGAGCCAAAAACAAGTAATTTTTTTTCTTTATCTTTTTTCTGATGTAAGCTTTCCTTTTTTTAAAAAGTTTTGTTAAGTTTGAAAATATTTTAAAAATCTGAATATGAACAAATTTAAAATTGAACATTTAAAAAAATATATATGTTTTGAAAATGAACAATTTTCAAAATTGAATAAATCTTAAAATTGAACAATTGTAAATATTTGAACATTTTCTGAACTTGAACATTTTTCGAGATTGAACATTTTTTTAGATTGAACATTTTTTCAAAAATTTGTTTTTCCTAAATTTGATTTTTTCGAATTTGAACATTTTTTAATTGAACATATTATATTTAATTTTTTAAAAAATAAATTCTTAAGAATGCACATTTTTCAAAAAAGAAATTAAGAAATAAAAAAATAAAAAAGTAAAAAAAAAAACAGAAAACAAGAATAAAGAATAAAGAATAAAGAAAAAAACGCGAACTAGGCGATCAAGCCGGTCCATACAACGCGTGGGGAGTGTGTGGCGCGCGGTAACTACCAACATGATCGGCATATAAAATTTGGCGAGCTAGTTCTGCGACTGGGTTCCAGAACGATCTTGCTTTGTGTGATCGGTCTGCTAACATTTTTGTAGAGGAGATTAGACTGCTTCTGGTCCAGGGTATCACTGTTTCATTTCTGTCTAGTATATTTTGAGGGGAATGCTCGCCTTTTTATATTACTTAATAATACAACTTTAAAAAAGAAAACTTAATAATAATGTCTTCACTTCCTCTCCAGCTCTTGCAAAACGTAATCGAGTGCTCGGGTTCTTCTATGACATATGTAGTTTACACAAGATGAATCAGTCAATCATATTGATCAACAGAGACCGAGGGAGCAACCAATCAAATGTTTCATGCTTTTGTGTACCTCACAATCAAACAATATATCATTCGCCGAAGGAAATTCGACGCGGGTTGAGGATGAACAAGGATCTGTTCATGAAGATTGTCTTCGGCGTTAGGGAGTACGACGACTACTTCATGAGCAAGTCGTGAGGCTTCTCCTCAATTCAAAAATGCACTGTTGCAATGTGTTGTCTTGCATACGGAGCTCCTCCAGATCGTACAACGAATGACTACATGCGCATGGCGCATTCGACATGTTCAGAGACTGTCTACAGGTTTTGCCGAGCCGTCATTGACATAGGCATCCCAAATGGGCTTGCCGAATAAAGTACCCGGGGATAATTCAAGGCCCACGACCCGAAGATTACGAAGTCCGGAAGCCCATCAAACATCGATATGGAAGATAGAGATAGATTAGGAATAAAGAGATTTGTATGTTTACGGGACAAACTCAAAGAGTCTCTCGCTATTGTAACTTGTATGACACGAAAACCTCGGCTCCACCTCCTATATAAAGGGGAGTCGAGGGAGAAAGAAAGGATCGAATCATTGTCAATACAACCCTAATTTTCGTAGTCGAGCACCTGTTTCGGCTGAACCTTCGAGACCTACTTGCCCTCTACTTTCTACGAAACCCTAGTTCTACAACTTGTAGGCATTGACAAGTTAATTCCTTATAAATTGGCGCAATCTGTGGGAATTGGAGGCGACAAGGAGCTGATCTCGATGGCATCGTCAACATCGACAACATCTTCAGTAGCAAGCAACGCGATGGACGGAGGTAAACAGGTCAAACCTGATCTCGTCGATTTTGTTCCTCACGCTCATGCCCGTTTGCATGCATATGCCGATTTGGAGGAGTCGACGGAGATGACGTTCGGGAGTTTCCACTTTCTCGTCGGGAAAGAAGGATCGCACCGTTTTTCGGCACCGATTTTTTCTGGACCGTCAGCGGCTGATTCCGATTTTTCGGGATCATCCACATCAATCATCGAGTCTGGCGACGAAGAGGTTTCGTCGTCAAGCTTCATCAAGCCCGCCATCGGCGGAGAATTCGCCGATATGTTCGGCAACATGTCTTTTGGGTCGTTCACGGACTCTGATTTGAGCAGCGACTCGGAAAGCATCGACAACTTCGACTTCATCGACAGATCTACTTCTATCCGGGAGGTCTTTGCCGATCTATCAGACGGTGTCACCGACCCTGAAGAAGAAAATAAAGCTACTATATATCATCAAATCTGTGTGATTGGTGAGTCAAGTCATGCAGAAGAGGTGTTAGAGGCTTTCGATGATCTGGGCAATCCATAAATTGATCCCGCTGATCTTACGCGAGGAACTGGAAACAAATACGTCGGCGCTGCACCTCACGAAAAAGTGCAGCTTTCGCAAGCAGCTTGGGATAGAGCTGGGAGAGCCATGAACGGCACAGAGCCGATGAACACCACAACCACAGTAAAGGAGCTACAAGCGTATCAATATAGACTGGCTCGTGCCGGACGAGAGCTCGAAAAACAAAGAGTTATACTTGAGCAAAGAAAAGCTGCAGCTTCCGCTTCCTCTTCAAGTGCGCGCAGAGCCAACCTGAGACGACAATCAGGAACCTCGGGAGATAGTCACAGAGCAGCACGCGTAAGAGGAAGATCTCGGCTTACAAATGTGCTCGAGCATGAAAGAGAAAACCTGATACAAAACCTCGACATGTCCTTTATGTCGATAGATACAAGAGGGCACATCATCCCCAAAACACCGGAAGCGGGATATATGGCGACTCATGCCTTCATCTTGGCATCCAAGCCACCTCCCGGAGATCCCAGAGAAGCCCTGTACCAGATGGCCATGGCAGGAGTTGGCGTCATGGGGACAACGTTCGCAGGATCAAGTACGCCGCAACCCGAGAGCGCACCAAGACAAAATAATACTCGCCCTGCTACGATAGCGCGAGATCCTCCACGAGAAGGTGATGCGAGAGACACAACGACACAAGCACGAGTCGATAGAGCACGGCAGGAGAGAAGAGAACGTCGGTATTCACCATAAGTCGACGAAAAAGATATGTGTGGGCTCCCTTGCTTTACTCGACGAGTTTGTAAAACTCAGGTTCCTTCTGGGTTCAAGGTACCTGATAACTACAAAAAGTTCGATGGCTTGCAAGATCCAGAGGACTGGTTAATCGACTACCTGGAGACAGTGAAGTTGACGGTTGGAACTAGAGAAACTGCCATGCAGAGCATCCAGGTTCACCTCAGCGGAGCCGCAAGATCGTGGATAAAGAAGTTACCAGAAGGATCCATCGACAGCTGGGAGACTTTCGAGGACTTGTTCGTGAAAAATTTCCGTTCCACGTGCAAAAAACCTGCATCAATAGAGTAACTAAGGGCTTGCAAGCAGAAGTATGACGAACCAATGAGGATGTATATCCAGCGATGGAACATCATAAAAAATTCGGCAGAAAACATATCTGACGAAAGAGCAATGGATGCATTTGTTGCAGGGATCCGAAGAAGAGACTTAATCGAGGATTTGGGAAGTGACGAGGGATCACCTCGTCAATGCCTACGTATTGTAGACTTGGGTTTCGGGAGAGAGCGACGATGGAGATTCCGGGAGCGAGATTAGGCACACGACGTACCCAGCTTCGGGTCCCCTCGGTGGAGGATCCCTACGTGCTGCTAGCAATCCAGTATATGATCATAGATGTGTTTACAGGGTGCCACCGTAAGCGGAGCTATGTTGTCTATCTGTTGTCCCCCTTATTTCGGGTGCCCTGGCTAGCTTTATATATGCAACCCGCCTACGGTTTTACAAGAGTCCTAGTCGACTACTTCTTCGGGTTGCCTTGTTGGGCCTTCTCCATATTTGGTCTTCTCCATATTGGGCCGAGCCAGGTATACTAATAATGGGTATCCGAAGGGTATGCCCATGTCAGTAGCCCCCGAGTTTATAGGGAAGTCGAAGACTTGCGTAGAAATAGGAATGGCAATGGGTACCCATGACCCGCGTACCCGCCGGGTACAAACCCAATAGGAATACGGGTTTGGGACAAAATATTACCCATGGGTTTGTAAATAGGAAAATATCATACCCATCGGGTAGACTGGGTACGGGTATGGGATCATAGAACCCATACCCGCGTACCCATGTACCCATCTAAAATTAACAACTAGGTCACTACAATATTTTAAACTACTTAATTTTTCCCTAATCATGCCTTCATGTTGCTAGGCTGAACCTTACGCTTCCCGGTCTCACAATCGTTGGTACTTAGTGAGGATTAGACCCCTATTTAGGATCGCTTCACCTCTTGTCATATTTTTTTAATCAATTTGATGTGTTGTAAGCGCGGGTATTTTTACCCGCGGGTACCCATTTACCCTGTTGGGTGATGGGTATGGGAAAAACTTGTACCCGTTGACGGGTATGGGTACGGGTGACGGGTAAGAATAAAGGTGACGGTTACGGGTATGGGATGGCTCTACCCGTACCCATACCCTGCGGGTGCCATCCCTACGTAGAAACTCCAAGCATAACCATCTCCGAAGTCGAAGAAATACAAGGCGAGGTCCATGTCGTAGATCATGTGTAGCGTAGATGATGTCGACGATTCTTGAAATTATCGGGTGCGCGGTAGCGCTCCCGATGGGAGTAGCCCCCGAGTCTATGGGCAAGTGCTTGCACTTGGGCATAGACTCAAGTTGTACTACTCGATGAAGAATTTGACTGTACTTCTGGGCGCAGCCCCTTTTTTTATCGACTCTCGTTAGAGGACTTAATGAAATCCAACACTCCCGATGGGAGTAGGCTCCACTCGAGTCGTAGAATCGAGTTGAGTCTACAAACCTTGATTGTCGTAGATGCTGTCGAAGTTATTTTCTATCGGGTGCGCGACCAGCGCTCCCGATGGGAGTAGCCCCCGAGGCTACAGCCAAGTGTTTGCACTTGGGTGTAGGCTCAACTTGCTTGTAATTGACTCCACAATTTTTCCTCTTTCTTGTATCTTATCGGGAGGGTGAATAATACTCTCGATAAGAGTAGCCCCCGAGCCTATGAGTAGGTGCTTGCACCTAGGCATAGGCTCAAGTTGTACTACTCGATAAACAACTTGGCGCAGCCCCTCTTTTTATCGACTCCAGGCCGTTGCTATTTTTATTTGACATCCATATCTATATTGTACAGGGATAATGGTAATTGGGGCTAGTTCATCTGACGGATCAGGTACTAGTTAACTGCTCTAGTGGCAATCCGCAAAAACCTACTTCAAGATCACGTCCCTGGACATGATCCCGGGATACTCGGTGTTAACTCGACGAGTGCCGCTTAAGGTCTTACCATTCCGTCGAGTCCCGGTCATGTTTTATCGGGTACCTAACGCGTCCGTTAGGATTTTTCTTCGTATCCGTTGATACGGATAAAAGTAGCAAACCGACGTCGAGAGACGGTGCCACGCCGCTCGGAACGGATCCGGGGTCTTACCTTCGCAGAGTTTTGCGGCATTCGGAGATTATTCGCGACTTTTGGCGCTCTGAGAATATATTGTCGAGTGCCTTGTTCGGCTGATGCAATGACCCATTTTGCGGGCTCTTCTATATTTTTCTCGGGCGTGATGAGATAGCCGAATATATTGGGTTCTTCTATATTGTCGGCAGGCACATCGCCGATACTCTTGCTCGGAACAAATGAAGAGTCAATGGACCCGAAGATTTGTTTATCCTCTTCTCTTTCCCTTTTTTTTTTGGTTCCTCCTTGATGATAATTTCGTCGAGTTCCTCCTTCAGGAAAATTTCTTCGGGTCCTCTTTGAGGACAATTCTTCGGGACCTGTCCTTTCTTGAAAACAATTTCGTCGAGTGCTCCCCGTAGACAATTTCGTCGGGTTCTCTCTTGTATACTTTAAATTTTGCTTTCTCCTAGCTTATTGGACACGACGAAGTCGATGCGATGAAGTCTTCGAGTACCGAGAAGAAGTCGAGCTGAAGTAAAAAGCCACCAAATAGCGAAAGTAGATGCCGCCATATTGTTGATGAAGAAATATTCGAGCCCCCGAGAACTTCTAGGGTGTTGTCATGATTGTTGCTTAGATGCCGTGTCACAGTTGTTACTCGCGGCGAAGTTGTTGTCGAGCCCCCGAGTATTATCCGTGTCGCCGAAAGAAGGCCATTAAGGATGAAATACTGAAGATGAAGTCCGAGATGAAGTACTTGAAATGAATCCATATTAAATATTACACCATCATATATTGAAGATGAATCCGCCGATATCATAGAGGATGAATTCATTGACCCGAAGAATCCAGTAATAACCATAAAAGATGAATCCGTTGATATCATAGAGGATGAATCCATTGAGTCGGGGAAAATAGTTCCAGTAATAACCATAGAAGATGAATCCATTGACCCGGAAACGCGTCGGGTAATATTGTATAAGTGAACCAATAATAACCCAAAGAAAACCAATCCAGTAATCCAGAGAGAATAAATCCACTGAGCCGAAGAAGATAAATCCACTAAGTCGAGGAAAATAATTCCACTGAGCCGAAGAAAATAATTTCACTGAGCCGGAGAAGATATATCCAGAGCCGAAAAAAAGGGATTAGAGGCGTCAAGGATCCTCAGGAAGGTCCAGCCCGAGAACAATAGCTGAGCTCATGGAGATAGCGAATCGCTGGGCGGATGGCGAAGATGCTATTCAAAACAAAAGGCACAGGTCACCCGAGGAATACCGCAATAGAAACAACAACCAAAATAGGCGACATTTTTCTCGATAGTTCTCAGATTATGACGGTCCCAGCCAAGTGGCGGCTGGCTTCCGAGGAAGCAGTGGAGGAAATCATCGGTATGATTATCAGAGGAGCAACAAGTAGCGCAATGATCATAGAGATGCGCCAAGCTCTAGCAGGCAAAATAATCGGCCAAGATCCCAGAGGCCATACAATATATCACCCGAAGATCTTCTGAACAGGTCATGCCAGATGCACTTTTACCTCGACAGTGAAGGAAAAAGACAGTCAGGCCATCTTCAGAAGGACTGCCGAACATTTCAAGTTTTGCACAGATACGCAGAGCACACAAATGCACAAGCAGCGAATAGGGGACCAAGGAGTGAGGTTCATCTGCCGCCACCACCCGCAATTACTAGTTCAAATCAACATCAGTAGAAATTAGCAGCAGCACCAACCAATAACGGCCCTTACATTGACACGATGGGAGCAGTGTCGATGATTCAGAAAGGCAGACCCTCGAATAGGACGCAGAAAGTAATTTCACGAAGATGCCTGCTGTTGTTGGTGACGGAGTGTAGACAATTGCAGGTAAGATCATAAAGCAATGAAGATGCCTGCTGTTGGCAGAGAAGATGCCTGCTGTTGGCGTGTTGACACACGTCCGTTAGGAACCAAGGTATACATGGCAGAGAAGATGCCTGCTGTTGGCGTGTTGACACACGTCCGTTAGGAACCCCAAGAGGAAGGTGTGATGCGTACAGCAGCGAGTTTTCCCTCAGTATGAAACCAAGGTTATCGAACCAGTAGGAGTCAAGGAACCCGTGAAGGTTGTTGGTGACGGAGTGTAGTGCGGCGCAACACCAGGGATTCCGGCGCCAACGTGGAACCTGCACAACACAATCAAAGTACTTTGCCCCAACGTAATAGTGAGGTTGTCAATCTCACCGGCTTGCCTGTAAACAAAGGATTAAATGTATAGTGTGGAAGATGATGTTTGTTTGCGAAGAACAGTAAAGAACAAGTATTGCAGTAGATTGTATTTCAGATGTAAAGAATGGACAGGGGTCCACAGTTCACTAGTGGTGTCTCTCCCATAAGATAAATAGCATGTTGGGTGAACAAATTACAGTTAGGCAATTGACAAATAGAGAGGGCATAACAATGCACATACATATCACGATGACTACTATGTGATTTAATCAGGGCATTACGACAAAGTACATAGACCGCTATCCGACATGCATCTATGCCTAAAAAGTCCACCGTCAGGTTATCATCCGAACCCCTTCCAGTATTAAGTTGCAAACAACGAGACAATTGCATTAAGTATGGTGGGTAATGTAATCAACACAAATATCCTTAGACAAAGCATCGATGTTTTATCCCTAGTGGCAACGAGCACATCCACAACCTTAGAACTTTCGTCACATCGTCCCAGATTCAATGGAGGCATGAACCCACTATCGAGCATAAATACTCCCTCGTGGAGTCACAAGTATCAACTTGGCCAGAGCCTCTACTAGCAACGGAGAGCATGCAAGAACAAAAACAACATATATGATAGATTGGTAATCAACTTGACATAGTATTCCATATTCATCGGATCCCAACAAACACAACATGTAGCATTACAAATAGATGATTTTGATCATGATAGGCAGCTCACAAGATCTAACATGATAGCACAATGAGGAGAAGACAACCATCTAGCTACTCGCTATGGACCCATAGTCCAGGGGTGAACTACTCACACATCAATCCGGAGGCGATCATGGGGATGAAGAGTCCTCCGGGAGATGATTCCCCTCTCCGGCAGGGTGCCGGAGGCGATCTCCTGAATCCCCCGAGATGGGATTGGCGGCGGCGGCGTCTCTGGAAGGTTTTCCGTATCGTGGCTCTCGGTACTGGGGTTTTCGCGACGAAGGCTTTAAGTAGGCGGAAGGGTAGGGTTGGAGGCGGCGCGAGGGGCCCACACCATAGGGCGGCGCGGGGCCCCCTCTGGCCGGGCGGCCCTATGGTGGCGGCGCCTCGTCGCCCCACTTCGTAACCCTTTCGGTCTTCTGGAAGCTTCGTGGAAAAATAATACCCTGGGCGTTGATTTCGTCAAATTCCGAGAATATTTCCTTTGTAGGATTTCTGAAACCAAAAACAGCAGAAAACAGCAACTGGCTCTTCGGCATCTCGTCAATAGGTTAGTGCCTGGAAAATGCATAATAATGACATAAAGTGTGTATAAAACATGTGAGTATCATCATAAAAGTAGCATGGAACATAAGAAATTATAGATACGTTTGAGACGTATCAAGCATCCCCAAGCTTAGTTCCTACTCGCCCTCGAGTAGGTAAACGATAACAAGGATAATTTCTGAAGTGACATGCTATCATAATCTTGATCAATACTATTGTAAAGCATATGAGATGAATGCAGCGATTCGAAGCAATGGTAAAGACAATGAATAAACAACTCGAATCATATAGCAAAGACTTTTCATGAATAGTACTTTCAAGACAAGCATCAATAAGACTTGCATAAGAGTTAACTCATAAAGCAATAAATTCTTAGTATAAAGCTTTGAAACAACACAAAGGAAGATATAAGTTTCAGCGGTTGCTTTCAACTTCAACATGTTTATCTCATGGATAATTGTCAACATAAAGCAATATAACAAGTGTTTGCTTCTAAGATAGAAAGAAGTAGATAAACTGACTCAACAATAAAGTAAAAGAATGGCCCTTCGCAGAGGGAAGCATGGATTACTATTTTTGTGCTAGAGCTTTTCATTTTGAAAACATAGAAACAATTTTGTCAACGGTAGTAATAAATCATATGTGTTATGCATAATACATCTTATAAGTTGCAAGCCTCATGCATAGATTACCAATAGTGCTCGCACTTGTCCTAATTAGCTTGGATTAACACGGATTATCATTGCATAACATATGTTTCAACCAAGTGTCACAAAGGGGTACCTCTATGCCGCTTCGTACAAAGGTCTAAGGAGAAAGATCGCATTTGATTTCTCTTTTTTGATTATTCTCAACTTAGACATCCATACCGGGACAACATAGACAACAGATAATGGACTCCTCTTTAATGCATAAGCATTCAACAACAGATAATATTCTCATAAGAGATTGAGGATTAATTGTCCTAACTAAAACTTCCACCATGAATCATGGCTTTAGTTAGCGGCCCAATGTTCTTCTCTAACAATATGCATACTCAAACCATTTGATCATGAAAATCTCCCTTACTTCAGTCAAGACAAACATGCATAGTGATGACCCACAAGTATAGGGGATCGCAACAGTCTTCGAGGGAAGTAAAACCCAATTTATTGATTCGACACAAGGGGAGCCAAAGAATATTTGTAAGCCTTAATAGCGGAGTTGTCAATTCAGCTGCACCTGGAACAGACTTGCTCGCAAGAGTTTATCGATAGCAACAGTTTTATAGCGAGTAGAGTGGTGAAATATCAGCAGCGGTGTAACAAGGACATCGATATTGATTATAGTAAACAAGCAGGATTAAAATATCGTAGGCACAGGGGATGGATGAACGGGCGTTGCATGGATGAGAGAAACTCATGTAACAATCAAGGTAGGGCATTTGCGAGATAATAATAAAACGGTATCCAAGTACTAATCAATCAATAGGCATGTGTTCCATATTTAGTCGTACGTGCTCGCAATGAGAAACTTGCACAACATCTTTTGTCCTACCAGCCGGTGGCAGCCGGGCCTCTAGGGAATCTACTGGAAATTAAGGTACTCCTTTTAATAGAGCACCGGAGCAAAGCATCAACACTCCGTGAACACATGTGATCGTCATATCACCGCCTTCCCCTTCGGTTGTCCCAATTTACGTCACTTTGGGGCCTCGGGTTCCGGACAACAATACGTGTATACAACTTGCAGGTAAGATCATAAAGCAATGAATATCATCATGAATTGATAACATGTTCAAATCTGAGATCATGGCACTCGGGCCCTAGTGAAAAGCATTAAGCATAACAAGTTGCAACAATATCATAAAATTACCAATTACGGACACTAGGCACTATGCCCTAACAATCTTATGCTATTACATGACCAATCTCATCCAATCCCTACCATCCCCTTTAGCCTACAGCGGGGGAATTACTCACACATGGATGGGGGAAACATGGCTGGTCGATGGAGAGGCGTCGGTGGTGATGATGGCGATGATCTCCTCCAATTCACCATCCCGGCGGAGTGCCAGAACGGAGTTTCTGGTCCCGAGATGGAGTTTTGCGATGGCGGCGGTGTTCTGGATGTCTTCTGGCGATTTCGTCTAACCCCCCGTGCGTTTTTAGGTCGAAGACGTTAAGTAGTCAAGAGGGGGGCGTCGGAGCCGGCCGAGGGGGCCTCACCATAGGGCGGCGCGCCCCCCTCCTAGGCTGCGCCGGTCCATGGTGTGGGGGCCGTGGGCCCCCCTGGCCTGCCCTTCTGGCTCCGTGAATCTTCTGAAAAAATAAGCCCTTTGACATTAATTCCGGGGATTTTCCTGAAAGTTGAATTTCTGCACAAAAACGAGACACCGTGGCAATTCTGCTGAAAACAGCGTTAGTCCGTGTTAGTTGTATCCAAAATACACAAATTAGAGGCAAAACAATAGCAAAAGTGTTCGGGAAAGTAGATACGTTTTGGACGTATCAACTCCCCCCAAGCTTAGCTTATTGCTTGTCCTCAAGCAATTCGGTTAACAACCGAGTGCGATAAAAGAACTTTCACGAACACATTTGTTCATATGATGTAAATATTCTCATGACATGGACAAGTACTTAAGCAATTCATAATAAGATACATGCAAATAAAATCATCTAATAGCTATGTCAATCATGGAAAAGGTACCAACAAATTAATAATAAGCATCATGAATCATGTCTATCGAGCAAGATTGCAATGTTCATAGAAGGATATGATAAAGTTGTATCTCGCTTGCCCGTATTTGTACAGCAAAACATAAATGCTCGGGCACCTTTGAAGTTTATGGGAAGACTGTAAGTAGAGATTATCAAAGATAAAAGCATCAAAGTTATACCACAGTTAATCACGCATATTATACTAAGAATGACAGTTGTGCTCTCAAGAAGGTGCTTAAAGAAAGGATGGAGACTCAATGTAAAAGTAAAAGATTGACCCTTCGCAGAGGGAAGCAGGGATTAACATGTGCTAGAGCTTTTCATTTGTAAAACAGGAGTAAAATTATTTTGAGAGGTGTTTGTTGTTGTCAACGACTGATAGTGGGTACTCTAACTACCTCGTCAACCGGACTTTCAAGAGCGGCTCCCATGAAGGACGTTATCTCTACCAAGCAAGGTAAATCATCCCTCTTCTCTTTTGTTTACACATATATTTTAGTTTCATTATGGATGACACTCCCCCAACCTTTGCTTACACAAGCCATGGCTAACCGAATCCTCGGGTGCCTTCCATCAATCACATACCATGGAGGAGTGTCTATTTGCAATTTAAGTTGCTTACTGATAAATCAGGGCAAAACATGTGAAGAGAATTATTACTGAAAGTTGATTAATTGGGGCTGGGAACCCCGTTGCCAGCTCTTTTTGCAAAATTATTGGATAAGCGGATGTGCCACTAGTCCATTGTGAAAGTCTGTCAGGAGTAAATGACAAGATCGAAAGATAAACACCACATACTTCCTCATGAGCTATAAAACATCAACACAAATTGAGAAGCATTTTGAAGGTTTAAAGGTAGCACATGAGAATTTACTTGGAATGGTTTGAAATGCCATGCATAGGTATTTATGGTGGACCCTCTGGAATAACTTGGTTTTCAGGGGTTTTGAAGCACAAGCAGCGTTCCCGCTCATTACAAGTGATGGCTAGCAATAGACTGGGAAGCGGCAATCAAGAGAGCAGTAACTGTCATAATCATGCTTGCGACAAAATAAATTAACAGAGGCATAAAAGTGATACAAGAACTCTGAGGTAAAGTAAATCATCGAGGCTTAATTGACTTTTGTTCAGTCATATGCATGCGTGAGCATGTGCCAAGTTGATTCAAGTGAATTATTCAGAGGAGGATACCACAATGTCATACCTATCTATGAATAAAGCAATGCAAGCAAATATTCATGACATGCTACTCATATTAATAGATTGGAGCTAAGCATGAGAGATCATGAACTACTAGACTTCTTAAATGACATATACCTCACATGAACCAACTAAGCATGCTCACATGGATGAGTATATGTACAAAAATGATAACAAATAGAGTTCATACCAGCCTCTCACCACAGTCGGATTGTCGTAGATCGTCATTATTGCCTTTCACTTGTGTAGCTTGAATAATATGGAATGAAAACCAAGCTCCAACCACCGAAGACCACTGAACTCCATAATGAACTTTACAAAACCAAAGAAGAACATCAAATATTTTTGGTGTTTTCGAATTGGAAACAAGAACAAAAGTAAACAAGCAAACAAAGCAAAATCTTTTTGGATTTTCTTATAGCAAACCAACGATAGAAAATAAAGAAAAATAAGAGCAAGAAACCAAAATAAACAAATGGTAAAGAGAAAAAACAGAAATATTTTTGGTCTTTTTGTGTTTTAGGAAAGAAACAAAGCAAAAACAAGAAAATGAAAACTAAAAGAATCACATAAACACAAAGCAGCAGAAATTCGTCAAACTTGACAGCAGTACAGTAATCGATTTTTACAAAAATCTTTCGCTGCTCAGCTCGAAAAGTGTTCAACTAACGTAAGTTAGATAACAACCTGGGGAACATGCAAAAAAATTGGCTTCGCAAAATAACGTTCTGGCTGTTTTTGAGAAAAAAATTTTGGTATCAGTCCTGAATCTGTTTTCAATCAACACTTCCCAAAATATTAGAAAACCACTTTAAGAAGCTAAACAAGTATGTACAAGTATCCAGCAACTATAATATGCAATGAATGAGTGATGCCGGTATACCTCCCCCCAAGTTTAGGCTTTTGGCCTAAGTGGAGATCAATCCCATGGTGCCCATGAAGTGGCACCTCCGTAGTATGACGAAGATGGATCTTGTTCCAGATATGTGCTGGAAGATGCACCAGGATACGTGACGGTGTACCCGTGGGAGGGCTCAGCATCTTCGGAGTCATGCTGCTGGTGGAAGCCATGTATCTTCAGCTGCTCATCCACCTCCTCCTTAGAGCGCGACCACGGTTTCCTGTGAATACTGAACAAATCTGGCTGCGGCAAAGGGATTTCTCTCTCATCTTCCATATAGGTGGTTAAGCCCACATTACCGACGAGGACCAAGAAATCATCTAGCAACTCTGCATTACTCAAAAAGTTATAACATGTAAAAGATGAAGCGTTAGGGACTCCATTGTCTTCTTCGGCTTCGAAGCTCGATGCGAGGACATCCTCATTATCGGATCGTCTGAATCGAGTGGCTGCCCTTGAGGGCCTCCCCATGCTTGTCGTCTCTCTTTCAAACACTTCTCCATAGTTATAGTTATCCATCTTCCTTTTCTGAAATTTTTCAACAAACATTATAAAATTTGATTTGGTGACATATAATTGAGGGAAACTACTATAGGAACTTGGTAGAGTACTAAACATGTATCAAAACTAGTTTTTACCACTTAGAACAAGCATGCAAGCTCACTAAACATGTTACCTACAGCAGCAAAATATTCAAGATATACTCAACCAAACAAAATTCTACTTGGATAATCGGAGGAGTCACATACCGGAGAGCAAATGTGCCAAATTTCAGACAGCAATCTGGGCTGAGCAAAGAGATCGAGAAATCTTGAGCTCTTGAGCAGAAACGCGAGTGAGAGAAAGTGAGTACGAGTTTTTTCGGGAGAGAGAGTGAGATGGGAGGAAGAGATGAATAAGTGGGGCAAGGAGAGGCCCACACCATAGGGTGGCGCGCCCCCCTCCTTGGCCGCGCCGGCTGGTGGGGTGCAGCCCTGTGGTGCCCCACTGGTCATCCCCAGGTGCTCCCAGGTAGCTCTTCGAAAAATAAGACCAACAGTATAATTTTTGTAAATTTTTGAGAACTTTGAAAAATGCACATTTCTGGGTGTCAAAATTATTATTACAGGACAGAAAAAGATTTTCAAACCTCTAAGCAACTAAGCATCTTGCAAAATAAGTAGTGCTACAGCAAGTAAAGCAAGTGGAGAAGGAAAGAAATGTTGTTTAGCTCTTCTATGCATATAAAATATACTTGTTAACAAGGTTGATCAAGTCTTGCTACCAAATAAATCTTACATGTCATAAGAAGAAATAAACCTCAAATCAATCATGTTACCTTATATTGTATTGATATGAATCCAATTTCAAGAGTTTGATATTCTTCTTTAGGCTCATATATTGGACAATCAATATCTCCCACTTTGATAGATCTCAAATTAGAAATTGTATTAACTCCACATACTTTATCAATCCTCTTGGGAAAATAAACAGTATGTTCCTTGTCATCGACATTGAAAGTAACTTTTCCTTTATTGCAATCAATAACAGCCCCTGCGGTGTTAAGAAAAAGGTCTCCCAAGAATAATAGACATATTATCATCTTCGGGCATTTCTAACACAACAAAATCAGTCAATATTAAGCAGTTATTAGTAACCTGAATAGGAACATCCTCACATATACCAACAGGAATAGCAGTAGATTTATCCGCCATTTGCAAAGATATATCAGTCGGTATCAACTTATCTAAATAAAGTCTCTTATAAAGAGAAAAAGGCATAACACTAACACCTGCTCCCAAATCACATAGAGCAGTTCTAACATAATTATTCTTGATGGAACAAGGAATAGTCGGTATACCTAGGTCGCCCAGCTTCTTTGGAACTTTGCCATTGAAAGAGTAATTAGCAAGCATAGTGGAAATCTCCTCATTAGGAATTTTCCTTTTGTAGTGACAATATCTTTCATATACTTTGAATAAGGAGGCAATTTAATAGCATCAGTCAAAGGGATTTGCAGGAATAAAGGTTTCATCCAATCACAAAATTTATTATAGTGTTCTTCTTCCTTTGATTTTAGTTTCTTAGCAGGAAAAGGCATTTGCTTTTGAACCCAAGGTTCTCTTTCATTACCATGTTTCTTAGCAATAAAATCTTCTTTAGTATACTTTTTATTTTTAGCATGCTTTTCAGGTTCATCTTCAACCTCTTCTTTATCAGAAGCATCATTCTTATCATTATCTTTATCATGTTCATTACCACTTTCAGTTTCAGCATCAGAAATAGAAATACTATTAGGATCATTAACAAGCTCAGAGGATTCTACAACAGTTTTATGTTTCTTCTTCTTTTTCTTAGATGGAGCACTAGTTTCAGTTCGTTGAGAATCTTGTTCAACTCTTTTGGGATGCCCTTCGGGATATAGAGGATCCCGGGTAGAAACACCGCCTCTAGTCGTTACTTCATAAGCATGTTTTTCTTTAGAACTATTTTTTAACAAGTCATTTTGCACTTTAGTGAGTTGATCAATTTGAGTTTGAACCATATGAAAATGTTTAACAAGCATCTTAACATCATTGGAGGTTCTCTCCACAATACCATGCAATTCACTAATAGCTCGAGAATTTTCCATTAAATGATTCTCTACTCTCATATTAAAATTATTTGGCTTAACAATATAATTATCAAACTCATCTAAGCATTGAGCAGGAGGTTTTGAATACGGAATATCTTCCCTAGTAAAGCGTTCAAGAGAGTGTACCTCAATCATGGATGAAGGGGGAGTTATCTTGCATAAATCTTCTATGGGAGGTAAATTCTTCACATCTTCGGATTTAATACCCTTCTCTTTAAGAGATTTCTTGGCTTCCCTCATATCTTCATCATTTAATTTAATCATACCCCTCTTCTTCAATATTGGTGTCGGGTTTGGTTCAGGTGTAGCCAAATCATCGTGATTCCGGCCTATTCTAGCCAATAATTCTTCAGCGTTGTCTGGAGTTCTTTTCCTGAAAACACAACCAGCACAACTATCCAGGTATGCCCTAGACTCAATGGTTAGTCCACTATAAAATATATCAAGTAAATCATGCTTTTCCAAATCATGTCTAGGCCGAGCTCTAATAAGAGAGCAAAATCTCGCCCAAGCCTCAGGCAATTTCTCTCCATCTTCCTGGTCAAAATTATAAATTCTCTGCAAAGCAATATGTTGAGCACTAGCAGGAAAGTATTTCCGAAAGAAAACATCAAGCAATTCACTTGGACTATCAATAGAATCAGGAGGCAAACTATTATGCCAAGTTTTAGCATCATCCTTTACTGAGAAAGGAAAAAATTTAGCAACAAAATAAGTACGCTTCTTAACATCATCAGAAAACAAGCTACTCAGAGTAGACAGCTCAATCATGTGTTCTACAGCACTTTC
This sequence comes from Lolium rigidum, assembly GCF_022539505.1. Lineage (NCBI taxonomy): Eukaryota > Viridiplantae > Streptophyta > Magnoliopsida > Poales > Poaceae > Lolium > Lolium rigidum. Next base: position 190,634,034 of record NC_061514.1, read on the forward strand.
TTTTTCAGTACCACAAAAAGGTGTTTTCTCAACAATAGATATATGAGATATATCAAGAGAAAAATCATAATCCTTATCCTTAATGTTTATAGGAGATGTGGCAAATTTAGGATCGGGAGACGAGTTTATATCTAACAGTATGTTGTGCAAGAAGCTTTTTAATATTACTTGTACCAGTAGTAGCATTGCATTTATTAATGAAATCATCATCAAGTTCTACATAATCTTCATCAAGATCATCACTAGAGTATTCAACAGACTCGGGTGAATTAACAGGTGTAGCAGCATTTTCATTAGGAGTTTCAGTACTTTCAATTTGTCTAGACCTAGCAATTGTAGCATCTAGAAAAGATCCTAATGAACCATCATTATCAAGCACATCAGAAGCATCATCGAAATTCTAAGTGGAATTTTCAGATTCAGCGAAGTACCGACATTTGAAGCTTGTGGTGGTGAAACAAGTTTACTTATCACGGATGGTGAATCAAGAGCAGCAGAGGTACTCGAGTTGTACCTTTTCTTGTAGTGGATGGTAATATGTCGACTTTAGTATCGCGAGGTTTACCCATGATGGAGAATTTGCAGCGAACAATATCAATCCAAGTGAACTTGCAAATAAAGCTATGCTCCCCGGCAACGGCGCTAGAAAATAGTCTTGATGACCCACAAGTATAGGGGATCGCAATAGTCTTCGAGGGAAGTAAAACCCAATTTATTGATTCGACACAAGGGGAGCCAAAGAATATTTGTAAGCCTTAATAGCGGAGTTGTCAATTCAGCTGCACCTGGAAACAGACTTGCTCGCAAGAGTTTATCAGTAGCAACAGTTTCATAGCAGTAGCAGTGCTGAAATATCAGCAGCAGTGTAACAAGGACATCAGTATTGATTATAGTAAACAGCAGGATTAAAATACTGTAGGCACAGGGATGGATGAACGGGCGTTGCATGGATGAGAGAAACTCATGTAACAATCAAGGTAGGGCATTTGCAGATAATAATAAAACGGTATCCAAGTACTAATCAATCAATAGGCATGTGTTCCATATTTAGTCGTACGTGCTCGCAATGAGAAACTTGCACAACATCTTTTGTCCTACCAGCCGGTGGCAGCCGGGCCTCTAGGGAATCTACTGGAAATTAAGGTACTCCTTTTAATAGAGCACCGGAGCAAAGCATCAACACTCCGTGAACACATGTGATCCTCATATCACCGCCTTCCCCTTCGGTTGTCCCAATTTCTGTCACTTTGGGGCCTCGGGTTCCGGACAACAATATGTGTATACAACTTGCAGGTAAGATCATAAAGCAATGAATATCATCATGAATTGATAACATGTTCAGATCTGAGATCATGGCACTCGGGCCCTAGTGACAAGCATTAAGCATAACAAGTTGCAACAATATCATAAAAGTACCAATTACGGACACTAGGCACTATGCCCTAACAATCTTATGCTATTACATGACCAATCTCATCCAATCCCTACCATCCCCTTCAGCCTACAGAGGGGGAATTACTCACACATGGATGGGGGAAACATGGCTGGTCGATGGAGACGCGTCAGTGGTGATGATGGCGATGATCTCTGATGGCGTGTATTTCACACGTTCGTTGGGGAACCCCAAGAGGAAGGTATGATGCGCACAGCAGCAAGTATTCCCTCAGAAAGAAACCAAGGTTTATCGAACCAGGAGGAGCCAAGAAGCACGTTGAAGGTTGATGGCGGCGGGATGTAGTGCGGCGCAACACCAGGGATTCCGGCGCCAACGTGGAACCTGCACAACACAACCAAAGTACTTTGCCCCAACGAAACAGTGAGGTTGTCAATCTCACCGGCTTGCTGTAACAAAGGATTAACCGTATTGTGTGGAAGATGATTGTTTGCGAGAGAAAACGAGTAAAACAAGTATTGCGAACAGATTTGTATTTCGAGTATTAAAGAATGGACCGGGGTCCACAGTTCACTAGAGGTGTCTCTCCCATAAGATAAAAGCATGTTGGGTGAACAAATTACAGTCGGGCAATTGACAAATAAAGAGGGCATAACAATGCACATACATGTCATGATAAGTACAAGTGAGATTTAATTGGGCATTACGACAAAGTACATAGACCGCCATCCAACCGCATCTATGCCTAAAAAGTCCACCTTCGGGTTATCGTCCGAACCCCTTCCGGTATTAAGTTGCTAAGCAACAGATACAATTGCATTAAGTATGGTGCGTAATGTAATCAACAACTACATCCTCGGACATAGCGCCAATGTTTTATCCCTAGTGGCAACAAGCACAACACAACCTTAGAACTTTCGTCACTCGTCCAGGTGTCAATGCAGGCATGAACCCACTATCGAGCATAAATACTCCCTCTTGGAGTTAAGAGCAAAAACTTGGCCAGAGCCTCTACTAATAACGGAGAGCATGCAAGATCATAAACAACACATATGTAATAACTTGATAATTAACATAACATGGTATTCTCTATCCATCGGATCCCGACAAACACAACATAGAGTATTACGGATAGATGATCTTGATCATGTTAGGCAGCTCACAAGATCCAACAATGAAGCACAATGAGGAGAAGACAACCATCTAGCTACTGCTATGGACCCATAGTCCGGGGGTGAAATACTCACTCATCACTCCGGAGGCGACCATGGCGGTGTAGAGTCCTCCGGGAGATGAATCCCCTCTCCGGCGAGGTGCCGGAGGAGATCTCCAGAATCCCCCGAGATGGGATTGGCGGCGGCGGCGTCTCCGGAAGGTTTTCCGTATCGTGGTTTTTCCGCCTCGTGGGTTTCGCGACGGAGGCTTTAAGTAGGCGGAAGGGCGGAGTCGGAGGGCCGACGAGGGGCCCACACCATAGGGCGGCGCGGGCCCCCTTGGCCGCGCCGCCTTGTGGTTTGGCCACCTCGTGGCCCCACTTCGTATGCTCTTCGGTCTTCGGAAGGTTCGTGGCAAAATAGGCCCCTGGGTCTTCGTTTCGTCCAATTCGAGAATATTTCGTTACTAGGATTTCGAAACCAAAAACAACAGAAAACAAGCAACTGGCACTTCGGCATCTTGTTAATAGGTTAGTTCCAGAAAATGCACGAATATGACATAAAGTGTGCATAAAACATGTAGGTATCATCAATAATATGGCATAGAACATAAGAAATTATCGATACGGCGGAGACGTATCAAGCATCCCCAAGCTTAGTTCTGCTCGTCCCGAGCAGGTAAAACGATAACAAAGATAATTTCTGAAGTGACATGCCATCTTAACCTTGATCATACTATTTGTAAACATATGTAGTGAATGCAGCGATCACAACAATGGTAATGACATGAGTAAACAACTGAATCATAAAGCAAAGACTTTTCATGAATAGTACTTCAAGACAAGCATTAATAAGTCTTGCATAAGAGTTAACTCATAAAGCAATAAATCAAAGTAAAGGTATTGAAGCAACACAAAGGAAGATTAAGTTTCAGCGGTTGCTTTCAACTTGTAACATGTATATCTCATGGATAATTGTCAACATAGAGTAATATAACAAGTGCAATATGCAAATATGTAGGAATCAATGCACAGTTCACACAAGTGTTTGCTTCTTGAGGTGGAGAGAGATAGGTGAACCGACTCAACATAAAAGTAAAGAGAATGGTCCTTCAAAGAGGAAAGCATCGATTGCTATATTTGTGCTAGAGCTTTTATTTTGAAAACATGAAACAATTTTGTCAACGGTAGTAATAAAGCATATGAGTTATGTAAATTATATCTTACAAGTTGCAAGTCTCATGCATAGTATACTAATAGTGCCCGCACCTTGTCCTAATTAGCTTGGACTACCGGATCTTTGCAATGCACATGTTTTAACCAAGTGTCACAATGGGGTACCTCCATGCCGCCTGTACAAAGGTCTAAGGAGAAAGCTCGCATTTTGGATTTCTCGCTTTTGATTATTCTCAACTTAGACATCCATACCGGGACAACATGGACAATGGATAATGGACTCCTCTTTAATGCATAAGCATGTGGCAACAATTATTACTCTCATATGAGATTGAGGATATATGTCCAAAACTGAAACTTCCACCATGAATCATGGCTTTAGTTAGCGGCCCAATGCTCTTCTCTAACAATATGCATGCTCCAACCATAAAGGTGGTAGATCTCTCTTACTTCGTACAAGACGGACATGCATAGCAACTCACATGATATTCAACAAAGAATAGTTGATGGCGTCCCCAGAAGCATGGTTATCGCACAACAAGCAACTTAATAAGAGATAAAGTGCATAAGTACATATTCAATACCACAATAGTTTTTAAGCTATTTGTCCCATGAGCTATATTTTGCAAAGGTGAATGATGGAATTTTAAAGGTAGCACTCAAGCAATTTACTTTGGAATGGCGGATAAATACCATGTAGTAGGTAGGTATGGTGGACACAAATGGCATAGTGGTTGGCTCAAGTATTTTGGATGCATGAGAAGTATTCCCTCTCGATACAAGGTTTAGGCTAGCAAGGTTATTTGAAACAAACACAAGGATGAACGGTGCAGCAAAACTCACATAAAAGACATATTGTAAACATTATAAGACTCTACACCGTCTTCCTTGTTGTTCAAAACTCAATACTAGATGTTATCTAGACTCTAGAGAAACCAAATATGCAAACCAAATTAGCAAGCTCTAAGTGTTTCTTCATTAATAGGTGCAAAGTATATGATGCAAGAGCTTAAACATGAGCACAACAATTGCCAAGTATCAAATTATCCAAGACATTTTTAGAATTACTACATGTAGCATTTTCCAATTCCAACCATATAACAAATTAACGAAGAAGAAACTTCGCCATGAATACTATGAGTAGAGCCTAAGGACATACTTGTCCATATGCTACAGCGGAGCGTGTCTCTCTCCCATAAAGTGAATGCTAGGATCCAT
>NC_061514.1:190639073-190664781 GCF_022539505.1 Lolium rigidum
GATTTCTTTGTTCCATTACCTTCCAGTAGCTTTGAGCAATGTCCGAAGTGTTAAGAATGATTGTGTCACCTCTGAACATGTGAATTTTTGATTATGCACTAACCCTCTAATGAGTTTGTTTCGAGTTTGGTGTGGAGGAAGTTTTCAAGGGTCAAGAGAGGAGGATGATATACTACGATCAAGAAGAGTGAAAAGTCTAAGCTTGGGGATTCCCCGGTGGTTCATCCCTGCATATTTCAAGAAGACTCAAGCATCTAAGCTTGGGGATGCCCAAGGCATCCCCTTCTTCATCGACAAATTATCAGGTTCCTTCTCTTGAAACTACTCCCTCCGTTCTTTTTTAATTGACTCGAATTTAGCACAATTTTATACTAAATTTGAGTCAATTAAAAAGGAACGGAGGGAGTATATTTTTATTCGGTCACATCTTATGTGCTTTACTTGGAGCGTCTGTGTGCTTTTATTTTCGTTTTGTTATTTTCATTCTCTGAATAAATACATGCTTGTGTGGGAGAGAGACACGCTCCGCTGGTTCATATGAACACATGCGTTTTTGCTTTATCTTTAATGTTCATGGCGAAGGTTGAACTGCTTCGTTAATTGTTATATGGTTGGAAACGGGAAATGCTACATGTGGTAATTGATAAAGTGTCTTGGATAATTTGATACTTGGCAATTGTTGTGCTCATGTTTAAGCTCTTGCATCATATACTTTGCACCCATTAATGAAGAAATACATAGAGCTTGCTAAAATTTGGTTTGCATAATTGGTCTCTCTAAGGTCTAGATAATTTCTAGTAAAGAGTTTGAACAACAAGGAAGACGGTGTAGAGTCTTATAATGTTTACAATATGTCTTTTATGTGAGTTTTGCTGCACCGGTTCATCCTTGTGTTTTTTTCAAATAACCTTGCTAGCCTAAGCCTTGTATCGAGAGGGAATACTTCTCATGCATCCAAAATCCTTGAGCCAACCACTATGCCATTTGTGTCCACCATACCTACCTACTACATGGTATTTTTCCGCCATTCCAAAGTAAATTGCTTGAGTGCTACCTTTAAATAATTCAAAATTTATCACCTCTGATTTGTGTCAATGTTTTATAGCTCATGAGGAAGTATGTGGTGTTTATCTTTCATTCTTGTTGGGCAACTTTCACCAATGGACTAGTGGCTTCATCCGCTTATCCAATAATTTTGCAAAAAGAGCTGGCAATGGGATTCCCGAGTCCCAAATTAATTAACCTAAATAGACACTCCTCCATGGTATGTGATTGTTGGACGGCACCCGAAGGATTCGGTTAGCCATGGCTTGAGAAAGCAAAGGTGGGGAGGAGTGTCATCATAATAAAACTAAAATAAAAAGGCACTCCTTCATGGTATGAGATTGTTGGCAGGCACCCGAGGATTCGGTTAGCCATGGTTTGTGAAAGAAAGGTTGGAAGGAGTGCCACCCAAAAATAAAAATAACTCATGGGAGCCGCTCTTTGAAGGTTTGTCTGGCAAGGGGGTTAGAGTGCCCACTACCATTCGTTGACAACAACAAACACCTCTCAAAATTTTACTTTTATGCTCTCTTTATGTTTTCAAAACCAAAGCTCTAGCACAAATATAGCAATCAATGCTTCCCTCTGCGAAGGGCCATTCTTTTACCTTTTATGTTGAGTCAGTTCACCTATCTCTCTCCACCTCAAGAAGCAAACACTTGTGTGAACTGTGCATTGATTCCTACATACTTGCATATTGCACTTGTTATATTACTTTACATTGACAATATCCATGAGATATACATGTTATAAGTTGAAAGCAACCGCTGAAACTTCAAATCTTCCTTTGTGTTGCTTCAATACCTTTACTTTGATTTATTGCTTTATGAGTTAACTCTTATGCAAGACTTATTGATGCTTGTCTTGAAAGTACTATTCATGAAAAGTCTTTGCTTTATGATTCATTTGTTTACTCATGTCATTTACCATTGTTTTTATCGCTGCATTCATTACATATGCTTACAATAGTATGATCAAGTTTATGATGGCATGTCACTCCAGAATTATCTTTGTTATCGTTTACTCGCTCGGACGAGCGTAAACTAAGCTTGGGGATGCCGATACGTCTCCGACGTATCGATAATTTCTTATGTTCCATGCCACATTATTGATGATATCTACATGTTTTATGCATACTTTATGTCATATTTATGCGTTTTCCGAACTAACCTATTGACGAGATGCCGAAGGGCCGGTTCTGTTGTTTTCTGCTGTTTTTGGTTTAGAAATCCTAGTAAGGAAATATTCTCGGAATCGGACGAAATCAACGCCCAGCATCTTAGGATTGCATGAAGCTTCCAGAACACCCGAGAGCCGCCAGAGGGGGGCCACAGGCCCACCAAACAGTAGGCCGGCGCGGCCAAGGGGGGCCCGCGCCCCCCTGTTGTGTCGTCGCCTCGTTGACCTTCTGACGCCGCCTCTTCGCCTATATAAAGGTCCCTGACCTAAAACTTCGAGACGAAAAAGCCACGGTACGAGAAACCTTCCAGAGCCGCCGCCATCGCGAAGCCAAGATCTGGGGGACAGGAGTCTCTGTTCCGGCACGCCGCTGGGACGGGGAAGTGCCCCCGGAAGGCTTCTTCATCGACACCACCGCCATCTTTATCAACGCTGCTGTCTCCCATGAGGAGGGAGTAGTTCTCCATCGAGGCTTGGGGCTGTACCGGTAGCTATGTGGTTAATCTCTCTCCTATGTACTTCAATACAATAATCTCATGAGCTGCCTTACATGATTGAGATTCATATGATGATGCTTGTAATCTAGATGTCATTATGCTAGTCAAGTGGGTTTTACTTATGTGATCTCCGGAGACTCCTTGTCCCACGTGTGTAAAGGTGATAGTGTGTGCACCGTGTGGGTCTCTTAGGCTATATTTCACGGAATACTTATTCACTGTTATGAATGGCATAGTGAAGTGCTTATTTATATCCCTTTATGATTGCAATGTGTTTTGTATCACAATTTATCTGTGTGCTACTCTAGTGATGTTATTAAAGTAGTTTATTCCTCCTGCATGGTGTAATGGTGACAGTGTGTGCATCATGTAGTACTTGGCGTAGGCTATGATTGTAATCTCTTGTAGATTATGAAGTTAACTATTGCTATGATGGTATTGACGTGATCTATGCCTCCTTTCGTAGTGTGAAGGTGACAGTGTGCATGCTATGTTAGTACTTGGTTTGGTTATGTTGATCTGTCATGCACTCTAAGGTTATTTAAATATGAACATTGAATATTGTGGAGCTTGTTAACTCCGGCATTGAGGGTTCGTGTAATCCTACACGGTTAGTGGTGTTCATCATCCAACAAGAGGGTGTAGAGTCTAGCATCTATCTATTTATTCTGTTATGTGATCAATGTTGAGAGTGTCCACTAGTGAAAGTATGATCCCTAGGCCTTGTTCCTAAATATCGCTATCGCTGCTTGTTTATCGTTTTACCGCATCTCTACTGTCCGCAATATTACCACCATCAACCACACGCCGATCCCGGGCAAAGCACTTTTACTGGTGCCGTTGCTACGCTTATATTTATTCATACCACCCGTATTTCACTATCTCTTCGCCGAACTAGTGCACCTATTAGGTGTGTTGGGGACACAAGAGACTTCTTGCTTTGTGGTTGCGGGGTTGCATGAGAGGGATATCTTTGACCTCTTCCTCCTTGAGTTCGATAAACCTTGGGTGATCCACTTAAGGGAAACTTGCTGCTGTTCTACAAACCTCTGCTCTTGGAGGCCCAACACTGTCTACAAGAATAGAAGCACCCGTAGACATCAATAGCTCTCCTCGCTGGGGAAGCGCAGCGAGTCTTTCTTCTTGCTGATCCCAAGCTTCTTCAGCAAGTTGATGTCTTGGGTGGAGATTTTGGATCTCTCCCACTCAGTGTTTCCCAGATCAGTGGTCGCCATCTTGGATTCCGGAGTGCTGTGCCTGGTGAGTCGACGAGGTGCATCAACAATGGCGTAGCGCGATAAGCGTGGGTGTGGCTGAGCTCAAGAAGAGTTGGGCGCAATGGGGGATTTTTGCAGAGGAAAGCAGAGGTGCGTCGTGAGCGAAAGGGTGAACGCAGGAAGAAGATGACCTTAAATAGAGAATCGGCGAAACGACGCACCGTTGGATGGAAAAATTGTGATATGGATGTTGTACACGTGGATGAGGGGTAAAGGCATATTTTCACTGTGAAGGAAAGGAACAGACGCTACAGTGTGTGCGCCAGGAAAAGCGGAGGACGTGTGTCCCCCACTTGCACGACGTGTCAAATTGATGAGGGCTTTGGGCCCGCAAGACAGAGAGAGAGCGTTGCTCGCGTCTTCCCGATACATTGGTCGTGGCTATCGTCAGCACTAACGTCACTTTATCAATGAAAAAAGGTCGGCTTTAATAATTTGAATGTTGGTGACAAAGAGTAAGGACTGGTAATTTCGAGAGCCTTTGATCAAATACAAGTTTTTGCTCAAATGCTCGGGGGCTACTTTGGAAAAAAGAAAAAATCGAGTATGACAAAATAGAAATGGCGAGAGACTATGACCAAATGCAAGCATTTGTTCATAGCCTCGGGGGCTACTCCCATCAGGAGCGCTGGTCGCGCACCCGATAGATATGAGAAGGTCGAGAAAGAATGACAATATAGTGACATGAGGCATTAAAGTGTTGAGGCTACAACCAAGCACTAGTCCTTGGCTGTAGCCTCGGGGGCTACTCCCATCGGGAACGCTGTTCGCGTGCCCGATGAAATTATTAAAAAAAAAGAGAAGAAGAAGTGAGCATATTTCGAGTTATACAAATAACTCTACATATACTCCCATCGGGAAGGCAAAATAAGTCATCCGTTGACTCAATAAAATGTGCTATTCCAACAGCCGAATAAGCACTCGACAAAATATTCTCAGAGCGCCAAAGTCGCGAATAATCTCTGAATGCCGCAAAACTTTGCGAAGGTAAGACCCCAGATCCGTTTTGAGCGGCGTGGCACCGTCTCTGACGTCGGTTTGCTACTTTTTTCCGTATCAACAGATACGAAGAAAAATCCTAACGGACGCGTTAGGTACCCGATAAAATATGACTGGGACTCGACGTGAATGGTAAGACCTTAAGCGGCACCCGTCGAAGTTTACACCCAGTATCCCGAGATCATGTCCGAGGACGTGATCTTGAAGTAGGTTTTTGCGGATTGCCACTAGAGCAGTTAACTAGTACCTGATCTGTCAGATGAACTAGCCCCAACTACCATCATCCCTGTACAATATATAATTGCATATCCAAAGATATGTGATAAAATTCGGCAGAGTTATTGAATGATTAAAATTGCAGATTTTCCCCGATTCTTCGATTCAGGCAAAATCTCGGGGGCTACTGACATAGGCATCCCCAATGGGCCTGCCGAAGATGGTACCCGGGGTTTACTGAAGGCCCATAACTCGAAGAATAAGAAGATTCGGAAGCCCAAGTTATTATTAAGGAAAGCTACGCGTTGTATTAGGAAGTACTACTTGTAATCTTGCGGGACGGGTTGGAAACCCTCCCGGACTCTGTAACTTGTGTATTACGAATCCCTCGGCTCCGCCTCCTATATAAGGGGGAGTCGAGGGACAAAGAGAGGATCGAATCTATTGTCAACATAACCCTAGTTTCTTAATTGTCGAGAACTTTTCGGCCGAAACCTTCGAGATCTACTTGCCCTCTACTTCCAACGAAACCCTAGTCTACAATACGTAGGCATTGATAAGTTAATACCTTGTCAATTGGCGCTGTCTGTGGGAACTAGAGGTGACAAGGAGCTGATCTCGATGGCACGTTCAAGATCGTCGACTTCATCAACTGCAAACAACGCTTTGGACAGAGGTAAACAGATCGAAACTGGTCTAGTCGATTTTGTTCCTCACCCGCCCTCCCGTTTGGATGCATATGCGTATCTGGAGGAGCCTATGGAGATGACGTTTGGCGAGTTCCAATTCCGCGTCATCGAGACGATATGAGCGTCATCGCGTATATAGGAGTCCGCAGACGACTCGAAATACATGTCGCTGAAGATCTTGGCGAGTTTTTCACTTGCCCTGGTGCTGATGAAGCGCGGCGACGAAATCTCTTCTTCGCCTGACTTGGTTGACGATGTTGAGTCCGAAAAATCGGGATTGACCGCCGATGATCCCGACGAGATCGGAATTTCGAGACGATATGATCCCTCCTTCTCAACGCGGAATTGGAACTCGCCAAACGTCATCTCCATAGGCTCCTCCAGATACGTATATGCATCTAAACGGGAGGGCGGGTGAGGAACAAAATCGACTAGACCAGTTTCGATCTGTTTACCTCTGTCCAAAGCGTTGCTTGCAGTTGATGAAGTCGACGATCCTGAACGTGCCATCGAGATGAGCTCCTTGTCGCCTCTAGTTCCCAATGGGCCTGCCGAAGATGGTACCCGGGGTTTACTGAAGGCCCATAACTCGAAGAATAAGAAGATTCGGAAGCCCAAGTTATTATTAAGGAAAGCTGGAGTTGTATTAGGAAGTACTACTTGTAATCTTGCGGGACGGGTTGGAAACCCTCCCGGACTCTTTAACTTGTGTATTACGAATCCCTCGGCTCCGCCTCCTATATAAGGGGGGGTCGAGGGACAAAGAGAGGATCGAATCTATTGTCAACATAACCCTAGTTTCTTAATCGTCGAGTACTTTTCGGCTGAAACCTTCGAGATCTACTTGCCCTCTACTTCCAACGAAACCCTAGTCTACAATACGTAGGCATTGATAAGTTAATACCTTGTCACTACTCCCATTGGGAGCGTTGGTCGCGCACCCGATGAAAATAAAAGAAAGAAAGACAGTGACACGTTTAACAATATAGAAGGTATAGGCACTACAAGTTGAGCCTACACCCAAGTGCAAGCACTCGTCTGTAGCCTCGGGGGCTACTTCCATCGGGAGCGCTTGTCGCGCACCCGATGAAACATGGAAAGAGGAAGGAAAAACAGGATGACAATACAAAATATAAAACGAGAAATTATTGTCGTATGTCTTCGAGTTACATATAACTCGTCATGTACTCCCATCGGGAGATCAAGATATTATCATGAGCATCTCGAAGAAATTAGCAATTCCAGCAGCCGAAAAAGGCACTCGACAATATATTCCCAGAGTGTGTCCGTCGCGATGAAAATTCTGGATGCCGTAATATTTTACGAAGGTAAGTCCCTAGGATCCGTCCTGTGAGGTGTGGTATCGCACCCGAATGCGCTCTACTAATTTATCCATATCAACAGGCGCGAAGAAAAATCCTAGCAGACGCATTAGGTACTCGATAAAATATGATTGGAATTCGGCTCATGGTAAGACCTTAAGCGGCACATGTCGAATTACGCCAGTATACTGAGGTCGAGTCCAGGGACTTGACCTTGAAGTAGGTTTTTGCGGGTTTGCCACGAGAGCAGTTAATTGGTATCTGATCCGTCAGATGAACCAGCCACATCTACCATTATCCCTGCGCAAAATATAAATATTTTAGAGAAAGTGTATGGTAATTCGAAGAATTTATGGATTGACTTTACGACGGAGATTTTACTCGACTATGCGATTCAAGCAAAATCTCGGGGGCTACTGACATAGGCATCCCGAATGGACTTGCCGAATAAAGTACCCGGGAATAATTAAAGGCCCACGACCCGAAGATTACAAAGTCCGGAAGCCCATCAAACATCGATATGGAAGATAGTGATAGATTAGGAATAAAGAGATTTGTATGTTTATGGGACGAACTCAAAGAGTCTCTCGCTATTGTAACTTGTATGACACGAAAACCTCGGCTCCACCTCCTATATAAAGGGGAGTTGAGGGAGAAAGAAAGGATCGAATCATTGTCAACACAACCCTAATTTTCGTAGTCAAGCAGCTGTTTCGGTTGAACCTTCGAGATCTACTTGCCCTCTACTTTCCGCGAAAGCCTAGTCTACAACTTGTAGGCATTGACAAGTTAATCCCTTGTCAGTCATAGAGGTGTTTGGTGGGGATTATTTGAGAGCACGAAGGGCAGATGATACAACTTGAATCCTATAACAAAATGTAGCCCGAGGGTTTCCTCTGATGCTAGGAAGCATCGGCTGTATGCACTGAGATTGGAAAAATTGCCCTTTTACTTGCCAAGGGATCTATAAGGGGCATACCGGTGAGCGCAGTGTCATTCTTTAGGTGGTGGCAGATTATGACCTCTATATTTGGCATCATTTCTTTGGCATGGCAGGAACAAACAATGATATCAACGTGCTGCAGACGCTCTCTGGTGTTTTCCATGTTGGCTGAGGGAGAAGCTCATGCAGTGAACTTTAAGGTAAACGGCCATGCATACAATAAGGAGTACTATCTAGCTGATGATATCTATCCAACGTACGCTACACTTGTGAAGACAATCCCAGCTCCAGCTTCGGAGATGGATGCTTATTTTGCGACATGCTAGGAAACAGATCGCAAGGATGTTGAGCGTGCTTTTGGGGTGTTTCAGCAGTGTTTCACCGTTGTCAGGTACCTTACTCTCACTTGGTCCGAGTCTTAGATGTGGGAGGTGATGAACGCCTGTGTGATCATGCACAACATGATCCATTGAGAGCGAGCGCGAAGAACCTGTGCATGATGATCAACCATTTGATTATCAGGAGCTTCTTGCTGAAGTAAAGCATGTACCCCAACAATTTGCCGCTTTCCTTCACATGCACCAAAAAATCCGACATCCAGGTGTTCATGTTCAACTTCAGGCAGATCTAGTTACGCATTTGTGAGCAAGGAGAGGAGCAACTAACAACGCATGATTTAATTTAAATTATTATACGAATAATTTTCTTTGTATTTGTGTTAAACTATGTTAAAATAGTGTATGAATAATTTTATGTGATTAAAATATTGTTTTAAAATATTGTCAAAGAAAACAAAAGATTTTGGAGACGCCAGTTTAGAGGACGCCGGTGTGAAAATCCATTCCCCAATTGAAGAATGTTGTGCCGGTGCTCCATACGGCTGTAACGATTCACCTGCCGGTGCTATTTAGATACCGTCGGTGGAGATGCTCTAAGGAAAATTTCATTGATTTTCAAAAGCGATGTGTGAGGAGTACAGCGGATAGTGCTCGATGAAAGAACACCGCACCGTCTTGCCCATACTTGCAAGGTCGAAGTTCTGCACCGATGCACGTGACATGACATGAAATGCATCGCTGTAAAGTTTCAAAGGTGGTGTGCGAGGTTTTGGACCACTCTCAGTTTAGCATGGTTGGTGGAGAAATGATTTCTTGTAATCGGTTTCCAGCAACTATAGGCCTATAGCAGCTTAGCCATGGGAAAATACATCCATGCACATGGGGCCAACGTACCCCATGCATGCATGCAAAAGAAAACAGTAATTCCAAACAAGGTTTAAAAATTTGGAATGTATTTTAGAAGGAAAGATGGTTAAGTATTGTACTTACATAAAAATATTTCACGGGAAAATTACTATCATTGAATCCTGGGTAAAAAATAACAAAATCAAAACGTCCCATGTTCATGTACTGTTCATGTTATACTCGTTAGTTTTATTCTTGCTCTGGAGTGCGTGGAAATCATTTATTTCCCAAACATTTTTATATGAGCACTATATATGAGTACAATGACTAGAGTGGGACTTTTCTTTTTCTAGCATTTTTTTTTTCTATTTTGAACTGTGTGTATCCGTACTGCAATTGGACTATTACGTTGTTGCGGAGCCTATGTATAATTAGTATCTTCTCGATATTAGTATATTTTTTTATCCAAAAAAAGGGAAAAAAAACTTTACAAAAGCATCACCAGCAAACAGAAAAACAGAGCTACCAAGAAGCTAAAAGAAAGAAAAAAAGACGGGCAAATTACTACTCATGATAGGCTGCACTCAGGTTGGTGTGGTCAACTCTGATCTGTAAGACTAGTCACAGTGGGGAGTATTATATAGTAGTATCATGCATATGATACTAGTGTGTGATACTATCTTCACAATGCATAGTATCATGTAGTAGTATCATAAGTTAATTATATTTAGTGATTTGTAGAATCTCAATGCAAAAGTGTGTACAAAATTGGTTTGACATTAATTTTTCTAGTTCTACGTGCTATGATACAGTATCTATCTATGATATTACTATCATCTCTTTCTTCATTTATTAATGTGACACATCAGCTTTTTGCATGCATGTGATGCATGATACTAGCTATGATACTCCCATTGTGGGTAGTCTAAAAGAAGCCCGTCTGGGGAACAACTGCGGTTCTCAAAGATACATTTTGAAGTTGCAATATAAATCGACCCAAAATTCTAGATGTAGAAAAAACGTATTTTATCAACTTGAAAAACTCTCAACCCTAAAATATCGCGTATTCTGGGGTGCACAAAAATGCAAAAATCTGACATCCAAAAAAAGTGAACACTGAAAAAAATTCAATCCTCCAAATTTTGTCAATTTTCTTAAGCCCATAATCTTAGTCATTCCAGGTTGAGATTTTATGTGTTCATAGAGTATACCATTATCTACATATATTTTTTCAGAATGTTTGAAACTTTGAAATTGTGTTTATATATTTTGGAAAAAAACCGAGCTTCATGTAGGTAGAACTGTAAATTGTGTTCCTGATATAATACGTCTATTATTTATGTACCGTATACTCGGAGGACGCGGTGTTATCTCGGGATCATCTACTCCCCCGTGTTGATTGGGCATGAGAATCATTGAGACCCACGCTGATGTATTTTCATGGGCCGATACAAGCCGGTTAAAAAATGTTATACCAATCTTTTCGTTGCATGTACTGCTGGCTCAGAATAAATTAACAGCTCCATCTAGAAAGTAGAAACTGTGACGGTCCAGCACTTTGACCTTTCTTAGCGCTCCGCCGACCTCCCCGACTCCACGGCGGCCCCTCTTCTCTCCTCCGTCGGCTCTGCTGGCCGTAGTGAAGGGGCATAGGGATTCGGCGCCCTTCTCACCTGTGTATATCTACCCCTCGTCCTCCCCCTGGTCCATGTCGACGACGACGAGGTGGAATTGCTTCGGGGCGGCGCAGATGTGCTCATGCCGGTTTTGCTAGATCCATGGCGGTGGCTTCGATTTGATCCGCCCCAATCCTTGCTCACGTCCAGTTCTTTCCCTTTAGATAAAATCCCCATCTTTGAATTTGCTCCCCGCCAGATGCTGGAGCTATGGTTCAAACTAGTTGAAGCTTTGATCTGGCCAGTTTGTGGTTGTCGGAGGCGAGTGTGCACACGATGCGGCTGAGCGGGAGCGGCAGGAACCAAGAAAGAAGATGGATCGGCTGGGATGTAAGAGCATCTGCACTCGTTGGCGCTCCCCACGGCGAAATCCGGACGAAACAACCGCCGGATTGGACGAAATTAAGTCGTGGGGAGTACCGTATTTCAGTCGTCCACCCGGAGTTCGGCGGACATAGTTTAAATTCAAACAAAGCGTCGTCCCGCGCTACAAGTACGGCCAGTTGATCGGCAAAAGGAGCAAAAGGATCAGCCACAGATCGGCGATCGGAGGGGAATTACACGGAAATAGGCTCATCGGCAGTCCCGGCCGGCACGGCGGTGTCCGACGGACCAGTTTCCTCACACGTCGTGGCCGAAGCGGCTGCGGCAGTCGACGACGAAGCAGCGGCAGTGGACGTCGGCAGCCGGCGGTCGACGAGGTAGACGGTGAGGAAGCCGAGGTAGGAGCCGGCGGAGACGACGAAGGACTGGCCGGAGTGGTTCGGAGGATGTCGGCTGCGGTGGCCCCGGTACCAATTCCTCGTCTCCTCGTCCATCGGTTCCATGTTGCCGCCGCCCATCGGGAACGCCAAGTCCGTGTTCCTCTTCTTCGCCGCCGCCGTCGTCTTCGGCGAGGCGATCCGGACGCCTTGGTTGGCGAGCATCTCCCGCCACCTGCCGTCGAACTTGTCGTTCCTCCCGTCGGCGTGCGACCTCAAGTCGGCCCGAGCACTTGTCGATCGACGCCTGCATCCTGTCGGCGGGATTGCCCGTCTTTTTGAGCTCTTTGAGCTTCTTCTAGCCGAGTTCAGGGCGCCCTTCCGCCGCGCCAGCCGCCGGAGCGTCGGGGTTGTACTGCTCGGTTTTGCTCTTCGAGAGGGTCGTGCGGGTTTCCTTCCACTTCTCGCAGTTCTCGAGGCGGGCGTAGACGTTCAGGAATTTGAACTGCATGCCGGTGTCGTCCGTGTACATGTCCAAAGCACGGTGCAGCTGGGGAAAAAGAGTACGGCGATACGGGTCAGCTCACGACGATGTACCTCGGTGATGCAGGGTCGACGGAGCATACCTTTTGCTCCAAGTTGTGGCCGCTGATCGGCCGTTCTTCGACCTCCTCCTGTATGCCGTGCCATTTGTTCACGCCGTTTGCATGATCCCCCAATGGGTGGCCATTGCCTTGTCTCCCCGGTACACGTTCATGTTCGTCTTGTTGAAGTAGGGATCGACGAGTTTGCGTTCGTCGTACGCCTGCTTCACTCGAAGCCAATATGTGTCGAACGACTGATTGGCCCCGTTTACGCCGTTCATGGACACGGTCATCCAAGCTTCAGCGAGGCACTCCTCTTCCTTCGGCGTCCATTTGATACGCGGCTCGGCAGGCGGCGAGTCCTTCTTCCTCTTCTTCTTCCCCTTCGACATGTTGGCGGTGGCTTGAGTTGGTTCTTCTTCTTCTTCGTCTTCTTCTTCGACGGCTTGGCTTCCGTCGGCAACATCCTCCCCATGCTCGTTGCGCGCCGCCACAGCTGTCGTCGCCCTCGCCTCCTCTTGCGTGAAGAACCCCGGGCTCGCGGCGGCGGCCATGAAGAACCCCCGGCTCGCAGCAGCCGCGCCATGGAGCCGGAGGTGATCATCTCGTGGATCTCCTCTTCGTTCGGCGCCGCCATCGCACCGAACGGGAGCGGCCCTCGTCGCATGGCCGGCGAGGTGCCCTCGAACCGGCCGCCGCTGCCGACGTCCAAGCTCGGGCGGCGACGGCGTGAACCTCGGACGGCTGGACGTAGGCGCCCTCTTGGAACATGGGAGGCGGCGACGGCGAGTACATCGAAGGGGAGAAGGACGACGGGAACCGCTTGTACCTTGCGCCGGCCATTGGCCGGGAACATGGCGCCGCCGCCGCCGCTCATGGCCATGCTGATCTTCCTCGCTTGTTCGTCCTGGGCCGCCGCCGCCGCCCTCTTGGCGGTGGCTTTTTTCACCCTCTCCGCCCTGCCGCTTGTTTCCACCTCGCGCCGTTTCTCGTCCGCCGCCCACTCTGCTTCGTCATGCAGGGCGGCCGCTCCTTCTTCGCCCGCGGCTTCCTCGTCGTCGCATTCGGCGGCATTGTGGTGGACGAGAAGACGAGGAGGAGAGCGGTGGTGGACGAGAAGACGCCGCCGGGAACTGGAACTGGAAGACGAGGAGAATGGACAAATTCGGCGGGAGAGAATGGGGATATGCAAGCAAATTGGAGGGAATGGGGATATGCAAGCAAATTGGAGGGAAAATCGACAGGATTTGGTTTTCCTGTCGCCGACTACGCGGGTCCACACGACGTTTCGCGCCAAAATCTTTCGTCCGGAGTCCCCGAGCGCGCCCCGGGGATCGGGGTTGGCGTGGGCTCGCCGAATGGATGAAGGACCAAATCCGGACGAAAACGAGAAACCGGAGGCGCGACTGGCCGATTTACGCCGTCCGGATGGAGAAAACATCGCTCAGGGGCCTCGTCGGGGAGACGAGTGGAGATGCTCTAAGACGGCGTGAATTAGCAGACGGTTTCCGTTTGGAAGAAACCGCTTCTCACGCATTTACTTCTTGGCAGATGTGGGCCAGAGCCACTGTGCCAAACTTCACAACAATCGAAAATACCGCGTAGAATACAAGGATCTGCTTGAACGTGATTGGTCTTTGCTCCGGGAGCAGCTACGCTCGAGATCAGTTGCGCATTTCCGATACTCGGAGTACTATCATGTTACGGTCAAGAATAATAACAGAAGTTGTGTAAGCCAAGTGGTTTTGCTTCACGGTGTCCAGCTGGTTGCTTCGTGTGAAGGTGAAATGGAGAGGAAAACAGATAATCATGGCTCGATCGGAACCACACCATATATATACATGAACATATGTACTGTACAATAAGCAAAGCAGTTAAAGACTCATTAATATTTTGCAACAGAACCTTAAAATAGGTCATATAATTGTGCTATGCGAAAGTGGTATGTTCCTGATTTCTTTTTTGAAATGGGGACACGCCCAAGCCTTTGTATCAAAGTGATGCAAAACTATGAATAACTTTGAATATGTATAATATGTCTATTCTTTCTGTACAATATACTAGGAGTGTTATCATGTTACAGTCTAGAATAATAGAAGTCGTGTAAACTACTGTAGTGGTTTTGCGGAAAGTGTCTTTGGCATATGAGCACCAATGCTCATGAGTATTGAAAACCATATTTCTTGGATTCCAAAAATTTGGAATTGAATACACACATACATATAAACATTTCAAAGGTATGGTAGAAATTTTGAAAAAAAAATGTTTATTTTGAGCTATGCAAAAAGACAAATTTCAGCCCCTATACACAACCATGAATTTAATTTTTTCCTATAGCTCAAAGTACAATGCAGTTTCTACCGAAACTTCGCTCGAGTATTCAGGACATGTATGTATTTATAGAATAAATTTAATGATATTTTAGAAAATAAAAATATAATTCTTAAATATTTGAAAACCGGGAGCGCTGGTGCAGCTCATGTGCACTAAATTTGCTTCCTTTTGCGGAAAGATTTGGAGGTAGCTTCTTGTGAACCAGTTTAGCTTCAAGCTGTTCAGGTACCTTCTTGTGAATGTGAAATGGACAGGAAACAGATAGTCATGGCTCGGAACCACCACCAGCATTCCTTGGACTCTTTTGCTCGTTCGCCGCTCAGTTAACTAATCAGAACAAGCACATCACGCAGCTAGCACGATGTCTTCTTCTCCGGTTCTTGGATGTAGTACTGATGTAGAGTAGCACAACAAAACACTGATGATCACTAATGCGCATTGCTGTCCGGCCTCCTAATCGTTCGCCATCAGATGAGATCACCCTATCCTATCCTCGGAATCAAATCGAATCATTCAAAGTTATAACGGCGACAAGACACAGGTCAAGTTTGTTCTGCCCCTACAAACTACTGGAATCTTCTGCCGAATTTGATCACAATTATTACACGTGACACAATCACACGAGTCAAGAAGGAAATTAATGGCCCCTCGGGCCCTCGTGTATATACATGTGTATGTGCACTAGCTGTCAGTCCAGCCAGGACGCCTCATCCGTAAGCATTGAGCATTCCGAGGATAGAGATTAGAGAGTGGTAGCGGCCGGTCATGGAGGGCGGCGCGCACGGGTTTGACGGCTCGGCCTTCCGGGAGTGCTTCTCCCTGTCGTGGCGGAACCCCTACGTCCTCCGCCTCGCCTTCTCCGCCGGCATCGGCGGCCTCCTCTTCGGCTACGACACCGGCGTCATCTCCGGAGCACTGCTCTACATCCGGGACGATTTCCGCTCCGTCGACAAGAACACATGGCTCCAGGTACCCAACAGTCGAATTCTTGTTCTCCTTGGGCGAGAAATCCTGATAAGAATCGATCCACTGATACAGTTTTGTTGGCGAATTGTGGAATAATTGTATACATGGTCGGTGTAGGAAATGATCGTGAGCATGGCGGTGGCCGGCGCCATCATCGGCGCGGCGGTCGGCGGCTGGGCCAACGACCGGTTCGGGCGGCGCACGTCCATCCTCGTGGCCGACCTGCTCTTCTTCGCAGGCGCGGTGGTCATGGCGTCGGCCACGGGCCCCGTGCAGCTCGTGGTCGGCCGCGTCTTCGTCGGTCTCGGCGTCGGCATGGCCTCCATGACGGCGCCGCTCTACATCTCCGAGGCGTCGCCGGCCAGGATCAGGGGCGCGCTCGTGAGCACCAACGGCTTCCTCATCACAGGCGGCCAGTTCTTGTCCTACCTCATCAACCTCGCCTTCACCAAGGCGCCGGGCACGTGGAGGTGGATGCTCGGAGTCGCCGGCCTCCCTGCCGTCTTCCAGTTCGTCCTCATGCTCTTCCTCCCCGAATCTCCAAGATGGCTTTACAGAAAGGTATAATTATTTTTTGGGAATAGTGGTTTCTTTATTTGTTTCGTTTCTACTCTAAAAGTTTGTGTATTAATTATTTGAATGAATTGAATTAATGATGTCAGGGGAGGGTGGAGGAAGCAGAGGCGATCCTGCGGAAGATATACATGGCAGAGGAGGAGGTAGAGAGGGAGATGCAGGAGCTGAAGGAGTCGGTGGAGGCGGAGGCGCGGGAGCAGGGGTCGACGGAAAAGGTAAGCCTGGCGGCGCTGGTGAAGACGAAGACGGTGCGGCGAGGGCTGGTGGCCGGCGTGGGGCTGCAGGTGTTCCAGCAGCTGGTGGGCATCAACACGGTGATGTACTACAGCCCCACCATCGTGCAGCTCGCCGGGTTCGCCTCCAACCAGACGGCGCTCGCGCTCTCGCTGGTCACCTCCGGCCTCAACGCGCTCGGCTCCATCGTCAGCATCTACTTCATCGACCGCACCGGCCGGAGGAAGCTGCTGGTCATCAGCCTCGTCGGCGTCATCGCCTCGCTCGCCCTGCTCTCCGCCGTGTTCCACGAGGCCACCTCCCACTCCCCCGCCGTCGGCCCCGCCGAGACCAGCCACTTCAACGGCTCGCTAACCTGCCCGGATTACCGGACGAGCGGCAGCTCCGCCTGGGACTGCACCCGGTGCCTCAAGGCCAGCTCGCCGGAGTGCGGCTTCTGCGCGTCCGGCGCCGGCAGCAAGCTCCTTCCTGGCGCGTGCCTGCTGTCCAATTCAACGGTGCGCGACACGTGCCACGGCGAGGACCGGCTGTGGTACACGCGCGGGTGCCCGAGCCCGTACGGATGGCTGGCCATGGCGGGGCTGGCGCTGTACATCGCCTTCTTCTCGCCGGGGATGGGGACGGTGCCGTGGATCGTCAACTCGGAGATCTACCCGCTGCGCCACCGCGGCGTGTGCGGTGGCGTGGCAGCGACGGCGAACTGGGTGTCGAACCTGGCCGTGGCGCAGTCGTTCCTGTCGCTGACGGAGGCGATCGGGCCGGCGTGGACGTTCCTCATCTTCGGGTGCCTGTCCGTGGCGGCGCTCGCCTTCGTGCTCGTCTGCGTGCCGGAGACCAAGGGGCTGCCCATCGAGGAGGTGGAGAGTATGCTGGAGAGGCGGGAGCTTAGGCTTAAGTTCTGGGCACCGCGCGCCCACAGCGGCCGCGAGCTGCCGGGCGGCGCCAAGAAAGACGGCGTGTGAGTGTCATCCGCACCTTCATGTAGCGCGCGAATGTTACAAGGAAAACGCTTGTATTCCGGCGACCGATCCCACCCCCTCGCTCTCACTCCCGCGCGCGCCCCTCGCCTGCAGCTGCCTACTTTCTTTTTCTGCTCATAGCTAGTAGCCCGCTGTCTCTGCTCGCATGCAACTCACCAAGTCACCATGCTCACATGGATTGGACTGGACAACTTTTTATTGGCCACTTCCCCTGGCCGGTACTGTGTAGTACTACTACTGCTAGCGTAGGAGACTACACAAATCATGTGACCCCGGTGGCTAGCTAGCACTATGTAGCTAAAGAAATAATTTTGTGGGCATCTCCAGCGGCACGACGCATTTCGGACGCCGAAATTGTCCGCGGGCGTCCGTTTGCTTCGCCTGACGGACGCGGAAATGGTCGCTTGTCCGTTTGCGTCTGGGGCAGGCTCCAGCAGCGCGATGCAAATTCGGCGCAGGCGAGAATTCAAAAATTGGTGTGCAAACTGAGGGCTGAAACTACTTTGCACGAAATTTTACAGCCGCAAACTGAGGGCTGAAACAAGTTCATCACACTTTGCACATGTCACGGTGCAAAGTGGAGTCCAAAAGTGGCACAACAAGGCCTGAACAACAATAAAAATATCCAAAAGGAGGCCAAGGTGCTGGTCGCATGGCGCCGGCGATCAGGCGTCTCGCGCGCGGATATCGGCGCGCCTCTTGATGAACCAGGCCCTGGTGTCGTCGTCGACGTTGCTCAAGTCGGCTAGCATGATCCTAGAGTCCTCTGCAAGGATCTTGGCCTTGGCGTCCATCCTCCTAGCCTCGGCGTCAAGGAATTTGGCCTTGGAGTCTGCCTTCTGGACCTCAATTACCTCTTTCGCGAGGTTGTGGTAGATGGCAGCTGCGGCCTCTTTTTCTAGACGCATCTTCTCGTCCCTAGTAGCCAAGGCGGCACGATTGTCGGCCAATATCTTCTCCATGCTCTCTGCGTGAACGCAATGGCCTGCGCCTCCTGATACGTCCAAAACGTATCTACTTTCCCGAACACTTTTGCTATTGTTTTGCCTCTAATTTGTGTATTTTGGATACAACTAACACGGACTAACGCTGTTTTCAGCAGAATTGCCCAGGTGTCTCGTTTTTGTGCAGAAAATCAACTTTCAGGAAAATCCCCGGAATTAATGTCGAAGGGCCTATTTTCCCAGAAGAATCACGGAGCCAGAAGGGCAGGCTAGGGGGAGGCCCACGGCCTCCAGACCATAGGCCGGCGCGGCCTAGGAGGGGGCCGCGCCGCCTTATGGTTAGGCCGCCTCGGCCAGCCTCCGACGCCCCCTCTGGACTACTTAACGTCTTCGACCTAAAAACGCACGGGGGGTTAGACGGAATCGCCAGAAGGCATCCAGAACACCGCCGCCATTGCGAAACTCCGTCTCGGGACCAGAAACTCCGTTCTGGCACTCCGCCGGGACGGGGAATTGGAGGAGATCATCGCCATCATCACCACCGACGCCTCTCCATCAACCAGCCATGTTTCCCCCATCCATGTGTGAATAATTCCCCCGCTGTAGGCTGAAAGGGATGGTAGGGATTGGATGAGATTGGTCATGTAATAGCATAAAATTGGTAGGGCATAGTGCCTAGTGTCCGTAATTGGTACTTTTATGATATTGTTGCAACTTGTTATGCTTAATGCTTGTCACTAGGGCCCGAGTGCCATGATCTCAGATCTGAACATGTTATTGTTTCATGATGATATTCATTTTTTTATGATCATACCTGCAAGTTGTATACACGTATTGCTGTCCGGAACCCGAGGCCCCAAATTGACAGAAATTGGGACAACCGAAGGGAAAGGCGGTGATATGAGGATCACATGTGTTCACGGAGTGTAAATGCTTTGCTCCGGTGCTCTATTAAAAGGAGTACCTTAATTTTCAGTAGATTCCCTAGAGGCCCGGCTGCCACCGGCTGGTAGGACAAAAGATGTTGTGCAAGTTTCTCATTGCGAGCACGTACGACTATATATGGAACACATGCCTATGGATTGATTAGTACTTGGATACCGCTTTATTACTATCTGCAAATGCCCTACCTTGATTGTTACATGAGTTTCTCTCATCCATGCAACGCCCGTTCATCCATCCCTGTGCCTACAGTATTTTAATCTTGTTGTTTACTATAATCACTACTGCTGTCTTTGTTACACCGTCGTTGATATTTCACCACCGCTATCGCTATAAAGCTGTTACTATCGATAAACTCTTGCGAGCAAGTCTGTTTCCAGTGTAGCCTGAATTGACAACTCCGTTGTTAAGGCTTACAAATATTCTTTGGCTCCCCTTGTGTCGAATCAATAAATTGGGTTTTACTTTCCTCGAAGACTCGTTGCGATCCCCTATACTTGTGGGTCATCAAGACTATTTTCTCGGCGCCGTTGTCGGGGAGCATAGCTTTATTTGCAAGTTCACTTGGATTGATATTGTTCGCTGCAAATTCTCCATCATGGGTAAACCTCGCGATACTAAAGTCGCCATATTACCATCCACTACAAGAAAAGGTACAACTCGAGTACCTCTCGCTCGCTCTTGATTCACCATCTCGTGATAAGTAAACTTGTTTCACCACCACAAGCTTCAAATGCTGGTACTTCGCTGAATCTGAAAATTCCTCTTATAATTTTGATGATGCTTCTGTTGTGCTTGATAATGATGGTTCATTAGGATCTTTTCTAGATGCTACGATTGCTAGGTCTAGACAAATTGAAAGTACTGAAACTCCCAATGAAAATACTGCTACACCTGTTAATTCACTCGAGTCCGTTGAATACTCTAGTGATGATCTTGATGAAGATTATGTAGAACTTGATGATGATTTCATTGATAAATGCAATGCTACTACGGGTACAAGTAATATTAAAAAGCTTCTTGCACAACATACTGTTAGATATAAACTGTCTCCTGATCCTAAATTTGCCACATCTCCTATAAACATTAAAGATAAGGATTATGATTTTTCTCTTGATTTATCTCATATAGCTATTGTTGAGAAAACACCTTTTTGTGGTACTGAAAAAGAAAGTGCTATAGAACACATGAATGAGCTTTCAACTCTGAGTAGCTTGTTTTCTGATGATATTAAGAAGCGTACTTATTTCGTTGCTAAAATTTTTCCTTTCTCATTAAAGGATGATGCTAAAACTTGGTATAACCGTTTGCCTCCTGATTCTATTGATAGTCCAAAAGATTTGCTTGATGTTTTCTTTCGGAAATACTTTCCTGCTAGTGCTTAACATATTGTTTTGCAGAGAATTTATAATTTTGACCAGAAAGATGGAGAGAAATTGCCTGAGGCTTGGACGAGATTTTGCTCTCTTATCAGAGCTCGGCCTGGACATGATTTGGAAAGCATGATTTACTTGATATATTTTATAGTGGACTAACCATTGAGTCTAGGGCATGCCAGGATAGTTGTGCTGGTTGTGTTTTCAGGAAAAGAACTCCAGACGACGTTGAAGAATTATTGGCTAGAATAGGCCGGAATCATGATGATTGGACTACACCTGAACCAACCCCGACACCAATATTGAAGAAGAGGGGTATGATTAAATTAAATGATGAAGATATGAGGGAAGCCAAGAAATCTCTTAAAGAGAAGGGTATTAAATCCGAAGATGTGAAGAATTTACCTCCCATAGAATATTTATGTAAGATAACTCCCCCTTCATCCATGATTGAGGTACACTCTCTTCAACGCTTTAGTAGGGAAGATATTCCGTATTCAAAACCTCCTGATCAATGCTTAGATGAGTTTGATAATTATATTGTTAAGCAAAATAATTTTAATATGAGAGTAGAGAATCATTTAATGGAAAATTCTCGAGCTATTAGTGAATTGCATGGTATTGTGGAGAGAACCTCCAATGATGTTAAGATGCTTGTTAAACATTTTCATATGGTTCAACCTCAAATTGATCAACTCACTAAAGTGCAAAATGACTTGTTAAAAAATAATTCTAAAGAAAAACATGCTTATGAAGTAACAACTATAGTTGGTGCTTCTACTCAGGATCCTCTATATCCCGCGGGGCATCCCAAAAGAGTTGAACAAGATTCTCAACGAACTGAAACTAGTGCTCCTTCTAGGAAAAAGAAAAAGAAACATAAAACTGTTGTAGAATCCTCTGAGCCTGTTAATGATCCTAATAGTATTTCTATTTCTGATGCTGAAACTGAAAGTGGTAACGAACATGATAAAGATAATGATAAGAATGATGCTTATGATAAAGAAGACGTTGAGGATGAACCTGAAAAGCATGCTAAAAATAAAAAGTATACTAAAGAATATTTTATTGCTAAGAAACATGGTAATGAAAGAGAACCTTGGGTTCAAAAGCAAATGCCTTTTCCTGCTAAGAAACTAAAATCAAAGGAAGAAGAACACTATAATAAATTTTGTGATTGGATGAAACCTTTGTTTTTGCAAATCCCTTTGACTGATGCTATTAAATTGCCTCCTTATTCAAAGTATATGAAAGATATTGTCTCTAACAAAAGGAAAATTCCTAATGAGGAGATTTCCACTATGCTTGCTAATTACTCTTTCAATGGCAAAGTTCCAAAGAAGCTTGGCGACCCAGGTATACCGACTATTCCTTGTTCCATCAAGAATAATTATGTTAGAACTGCTTGATGCGCGTAGATGACACGTCCGTTGGGAACCCCAAGAGGAAGGTGTGATGCGCACAGCAGTAAGTTTTTCCTCAGAAAGAAACCAAGGTTTATCGAACCAGTAGGAGCCAAGAAGCACGTTGAAGGTTGATGGTGGCGGAGTGTAGTGCGGCGCAACACCAGGGATTCCGGCGCCAACGTGGAACCTGCACAACACAATCACAGAACTTTGCCCCAACGTAACAGCGAGGTTGTCAATCTCACCGGCTTGTTGTAAACAAAGGATTAGATGTATAGTGTGGATGATGATGTTTGTTTGCGAAGAACAGTAAAGAACAATTGCAGCAGATTGTATTTCAGATGTAAAGAATAGGACCGGGGTCCACAGTTCACTAGTGGTGTCTCTCCCATAAGATAGCAGATGTTGGGTGAACAAATTACAATTGGGCAATTGACAAATAAAGAAGGCATAACAATGCACATACATATATCATGATGAGTACTATGAGATTTAATCAGGGCATTACGACAAAGTACATAGACCGCTATCCAGCATGCATCTATGCCTAAAAAGTCCACCTTCAGGTTATCATCCGAACCTCCTCCAGTATTAAGTTGTAAATAACAGACAATTGCATTAAGTATGGTGCGTAATGTAATCAACACAAATATCCTTAGACAAAGCATCGATGTTTTATCCCTAGTAGCAACAGCACATCCACAACCTTAGAACTTTCTGTCACTGTCCCGCATTTAATGGAGGCATGAACCCACTATCGAGCATAAATACTCCCTCTTGGAGTCACAAGTATCAACTTGGCCAGAGCCTCTACTAGCAACGGAGAGCATGCAAGAACATAAATAACATATATGATAGATTGATAATCAACTTGACATAGTATTCAATATTCATCGGATCCCAACAAACACAACATGAAGGATTACAAATAGATGATCTTGATCATGATAGGCAGCTCACAAGATCTAACATGATAGCACAATGAGGAGAAGACAACCATCTAGCTACTGCTATGGACCCATAGTCCAGGGGTGGACTACTCACACATTGATCCGGAGGCGATCATGGCGATGAAGAGACCTCCGGGAGATGATTCCCCTCTCCGGCGAGGGTGCCGGAGGCGATCTCCTGAATCCCCGAGATGGGATTGGCGGCGGCGACGTCTCTGGAAGGTTTTCCGTATCGTGGCTCTCGGTACTGGGGGTTTCGCGACGGAGGCTTTAAGTAGGCGGAAGGGCAGGTCAGGAGGCCACACGAGGGCCCCACACGCCAGGGCCGCGCGGCCAGGGTCCAGGCCACGCCGCCCTGTTGTGGCGGCGCCTCGTGGCCCCACTTCGTGACTCCTTCGGTCTTCTGGAAGCTTCGTGCAAAAATAGGACCCTGGGCGTTGATTTCGTCCAATTCCGAGATTATTTCCTTACTAGGATTTCTGAAACCAAAAACAGCAGAAAACAACGAATCGGCTCTTCGGCATCTCGTCAATAGGTTAGTGTCGGAAAATGCATAATAATGACATATAATGTGTATAAAACATGTGAGTATCATCATAAAAGTAGCATGGAACATAAGAAATTATAGATACGTTTGGGACGTATCAAGCATCCCCAAGCTTAGTTCCTACTCGCCCTCGAGTAGGTAAACGATAACAAAGATAATTTCTGAAGTGACATGCTATCATAATCTTGATCATACTATTGTAAAGCATATGAAATGAATGCAGCGATTCGAAGCAATGATGAAGATAATGAGTAAACTAATGAATCATATAGCAAAGACTTTTCATGAATAATACTTTCAAGACAAGCATCAATAAGACTTGCATAAGAGTTACTCATAAAGCAATAAGTTCAAAGTAAAGGTATTGAAGCAACACAAAGGAAGATAAAGTTTCAGCGGTTGCTTTCAACTTCAACATGTATATCTCATGGATAATTGTCAACACAAAGCAATATAACAAGTGCAATAAGTAAACATGTAAGAATCAATGCACACAGTTGATACAAGTGTTTGCTTCTAAGATAGAAAGAATAGGCAAACCGACTCAACAATAAAGTAAAAGATAGGCCCTTCGCAGAGGGAAGCATTGATTACTATATTTGTGCTAGAGCTTTTCATTTTGAAAACAAGAAACAATTTTGTCAACGGTAGTAATAAAGCATATGAGTTATGTATAAGATATCTTATAAGTTGCAAGCCTCATGCATAGTATACCAATAGTGCCCGCACCTTGTCCTAATTAGCTCGGATTAACACGGATTATCATTGCATAGCATATGTTTCAACCAAGTGTCACAAAGGGGTACCTCTATGCCGCTCGTACAAAGGTCTAAGGAGAAAGTTCGCATTGGATTTCTCGCTTTTGATTATTCTCAACTTAGACATCCATACCGGGACAACATAGACAACAGATAATGGACTCCTCTTTTAATGCATAAGCATTCAACAACAGTTAATATTCTCATAAGAGATTGAGGATTAATTGTCCAAACTGAAACTTCCACCATGAATCATGGCTTTAGTTAGCGGCCCAATGTTCTTCTCTAACATTATGCATACTCAAACCATTTGATCATGAAAATCGCCCTTACTTCAGACAAGACGAACATGCATAGCAACTCACATGATATTCAACAAAGGTAAAAGTTGATGGCGTCTCCAGAAACATGGTTACCGCTCAACAAGCAACTTACTAAGAAATAAGACACATAAGTACATATTCTTCACCACGATAGTTTTTAAGGCTATTTTGTCCCATGAGCTATATATTGTAAAGGTAAAGAATGGAAATTTTAAAGGTAGCACTCAAGTAATGTACTTTGGAATGGCGGAGAAATACCATGTGGTAGGTAGGTATGGTGGACACAAATGGCATAGTTATTGGCTCAAGGATTTGGATGCATGAGAAGAATTTCTCTCAATACAAGGCTAGGCTAGCAAGGTTGTTTGAAGCAAACTCAAGTATAAAAGGTGCAGCAAAGCTCACATATGAACATATTGTAACTATTATAAGACTTTACATTGTCTCCTTGTTGTTCAAACACCTCAACCGAGAAAATATCTAGACTCTAGAGATCAATCATGCAAACCAAATTTTAACAAGCTCTATGTAGTTATTCATTAATGAGTACAAGGTACATGATGCAAGAGCTTAAACATGATCTAAATGAGCACAACAGTTGCCAAGTATCACATTATTCAAGACATTAAATCATTTACCACATGCGGCATTTTCTGTTTCCAACCATATAACAATGAACGAAATAGTTCAAATTTCGCAATGAACATTAAAGATGAAGCTAAGAACATATTTGTTCATACGAAACAGCGGAGCGTGTCTCTCTCCCACACAAAGAATGCTAGGATCCGATCTTATTCAAACAAAAACAAAAACAAAAACAAAAACAAAAGCAAACAGACGCTCCAAGTAAAACACATAAGATGTGACGGAATAAAAATATAGTTTCACTAGAGGAACCTGATAAGTTGTCGATGAAGAAGGGATGCCTTGGGCATCCCCAAGCTTAGACGCTTGAGTCTTCTTAAAATATGCAGGGATGAACCACGGGGCATCCCCAAGCTTTGCCTTTTCACTCTTCTTGATCATATTGTACCATCCTCCTCTCTTGACCCTTGAAAACT
>NC_061514.1:190664881-190760376 GCF_022539505.1 Lolium rigidum
GCCTTCTATATAAATTCCGAGGTTTTTCCTGAAAGTTGGATTTCTGCACAAAAACGAGACACCAGAACAGTTCTGCTGAATACAGCGTTAGTCCGTGTTAGTTGCATCCAAAATACACAAATTAGAGGCAAAACAACAGCAAAAGTGTTCGGGAAAGTAGATACGTTTTGGACGTATCAAGGGCCCGTGGGGAAGCGAGCGGACGCTAGGCGCGACAGCCGAGCGTCCGCGGAGACGCAAACCTGGCGCATATTTGGGCCAGGTTTGCGTCTCCGCGGACGGCCCGGTCACTTTGCGTCGCCCCGCTAGAGGTGGTGCCAGACGCATTTCCGGTCCAAGCGGACGCAAACGGTCGCTCAGCGTCCGTTTGCGTCGCGCCGCTGGAGATGCCCTAACTACTTGATTGTGCTATTATTTATTTTTATTTCTTTAGATGCTAAAAAATGTCAGTGATTTTAGAGTATTTTTCTTGACACGTCGGTGTCTCGTCTGTGTATACCTACAAAGATACGAGATACTTTGTTTACTCTTGATGTATGATAAAATGTTGTGTCCGACTGTAACACTGGCATGTAAAATTCGTTGCCACGAGCCCGATCCAGCAAGGTCGGTTTGAATCTAAACAAACCCTCTCCCGCATCGATGGGACTCGTGGATGGGGATGCCGAGTCGTGAGATTCAGTCCACGATGGTATAACCAACTTAGGGTTAATTTTTGGATATTGCATTTTCTCTTTTTTTGAAACAAATGCCTATGAGTTTTGGTGTGATAGAACAAACGAGATGTTGTAAGGTTTTCTGTGCGTTTTCTACGAGATTGCTTTTCTCTCCAATTTTACGATGTTGCATACATTCATTATTTTTGTAACAAAAGCCTAGGATTTTTATTGTGAAAGCATACCCAAGATGTTGTAAGGATTTCTAGATGTTTGTTTTTCTCTCTAAATTACCGATGTGGCATATATTCATTATTTTTGTAACAAACGCCTGTAAGTTTTGTTGTGAATGCATGTGCGAGATGTTGTAAGGTTTTCTACACGTTTGTTACAAGTTTGTTTTTCTCCCTAAATGTTCGATGTTGTGTACGATCATTATTTTTGTACCAAACGCCTGTGAGTTTTGTTGTGAAAGCACACGCGATATGTTGTAAGGTTTTATGTGCGTTTGCTACAAGTTTGTGATTTTTCTCAGATTTTTCGGTGTTTACTTGCCTTTCAAAATATTCTAAACACATGTTATTTTTATTGTAATCGTTATAATTGTTGTTGTAATAGTTGGTGGTCTTGTTGAAAACGAACATTAAAAAAGAAAATTGTAGGAAAACTAATTTTTGTTGTATTACTTTCCAAAACTATCGTGAAACTTTTTTATATGATTGTAACATCTTTTCAGAACAAAAATATTATAACAAATTGTTGTAATACTATATTGTGCATGACATTTTTGTTGGCAAAGCCAAGCAATGTTTTGCAAGAATTCACAGGCTCTCCCACGTCCTAAAAAAGATCTGACTCAAAGGCCGTGGGGTCCAGCGACATGCATGTACGTAGTACAAGAGAAAAGTAGCGGCAGAGCTAGCACATGGCCAACGGCAGCAAATGCCCTCTGCATGAGAGGAGGCAGCAGCGCGATGTGACTTTACCACTGACGAAAGTGACGTGCATGAACATGTACCAGTTTCTAACCGTGCGATGCTAATAGGACGCCCTCTGAAGCAACCGATTTTGGCTCGAATATCCGGCGACCGACGCCTAGCACGCGCCATGTTACAATGTGTAGCGATCTGTCAAATTTCGGGTCATGACACTTACAAGGCCCGGCTAATTGGGGTCTGAATTAATACTAGTATATACTACTTCAAAGGATGTTTATCAACTGCTCGTTTGTTTTGGCTCCTATTGTTTGGGGCTGGAATTCATTTCTGATTTGGAGAATCAACTTGTGTCACGAAACTAAAATTAGTACTTCCTCCATCGGTGAAACTTGTATCAGATTTGTCTAAATTTAAATGTATCTATATACTAAATATAGAGATTTGCTAGTTCTCAACTGAACTA
Organism: Lolium rigidum; assembly: GCF_022539505.1. Classification (NCBI taxonomy): domain Eukaryota; kingdom Viridiplantae; phylum Streptophyta; class Magnoliopsida; order Poales; family Poaceae; genus Lolium; species Lolium rigidum. Next base: position 190,666,939 of record NC_061514.1, read on the forward strand.
AGTTCGTGCTCTACACCATTCAATTTACTTCGTGATTCGTTCTAGTCATCGGTTGCAATATGAGTTGGAACTAAGATTTAATGACATCATCTGATTGAGAACTAAGCTAGTTCTCAGTCGATTGAGAAATAGTCACACCCTTAAATATATCTAAAATTTAACAAAGTTAAGACAACATTTGCCAGCCGGAGGGAGTATCGGAGTTTTAATTGAGAATTTCATGATGTCATTCAATGCATAATCTTAATTTCACTTATAGCTTGTCATTTCGTGGAGTTACCAAATAAAATGATATTGCCATTAGGGTGCCAAATGAGAGCTCCTTTGGTGTGGAAACACCTTCCCCACACAATTTTATTTGGAAAAACTGAAATTCCATACCCATTTTTTATGTTTGGCTGCCACTAGAGATTTCTAAAATGAAATGATTTCCTCATTGTGTTTGGCTGTCATTTTGACGTCAATTGATAAACCAACATCACATTTGGTTCAAAAACCAACTACAATGTAAATAAAAACATGATATTTACAAAATTAAGTCATGTTTGCAGCATAGGTAGATTTGTGTTAGGCATAGATAAAATTGAACTTATAACACAAACTTGAACTTATAACACACACTTGAACTTAAACTAATACACATTCCTGATCAATAAATAACACAAGTCTGGGCTTCATAAGGATGCAACCTTTGCAGCATTACAACAACAAGAGGAACATGTCTTCAGTTGCTTCAAGACCCACCTTCTTTTCACAAACCTACATCTTTGTTTGCCTTCAAGTAAGAAACGAGTTTGCAATATAAATATCTATTTGTGAAAGAAGTATATATGATGCCAAATAATCATTACTTGTGAACAAGTCACCTATATTTTGCAAGTCATAAATAATAAAGGGAGAAAAGATAAGCAACTCAAGTTGTTTATGTATCAATATAGATGTCCATCAACCAAAAGAAGCCGTTTCAAGTCAATTTGTCCGTTGTTTTCTTATATTGAATTAAAACAACCTTATGAAAAATGAGAACTAAATAAGGACTAGAACATGTGGCTTGTCAACCAACAACATGTTTAATTTATGTACTCATCTAATACTTAGCAAGTTATGAAAATGCAGAACAAACATACACACCCGAAGTGCCATAGTAAAACTGTCAATTTAGTTGCAAGTTTCATTTTATTTGTTACATCCAACATATTTATCGGACAAATGGCTTGCCGGATGAAAATATCACATGTATGCCACATTGATACATCAGAGTATTGCAATACATCCAATCCAAGTTAAAGGGTTCGACCAACTTACATAAGAATTGCGTGGTGGAATTGCCTAAACTTTAGCTTGTGTTGTTCGAGCTAGCCTTGCTTTAGGTCCTGCACTAACATCATCATGACTTGGACGATGAACTCTCACACAGAATCACAAATATGACGATGATGTTTTGGTGCAATTCACAACTTGCTGCTTTTCTTGTTCCTTTTGATTCGAAGAAAACAGTGTGTGTGCCACACTAATCATCATGTTCCCGACTTGATTGGGCCATCCCACGGCGGGAAGGCGTCACCCACGACGATCCTAAAAAAACTATCTATACACACATACCATGTCGTTGTCAAATAAACGGGCTAATCCACAAAACCTATCTAGACAAAAAGGTAAACTTAATTGAATTAAAACTCACATGTTCTGGAAGAGATACCTTTAGTCAAAATATGCAAGGAAACTAGGTCTATCACATTGATCTCTTGATTGGATTAACCTTGTTGTATATTTTGGGTTTGTTGGAGTTTACCTACTCAACCCTTTAACTTAATTTAAATGCTTGTTTGATTAAAAACATTTCATAAAGTTTTGTAGGGCAGGAATTCTTCACAATCTTTCATGCATATGTTTTTATTTGTATCACAACTACCATAATTTTTTCATATGGATTTACTAATTCTAAGTCCGCCCAATTGGAAGTCAATAAGTGTATTCTAGATAATCACAAGTCTATATTGAATACAAACAAAGCTCAACTGTTTGGAAATCGATGCCCTTCATCGAAACATGCTGAGTGGTATTGGGTCCATCATCTGTTGTTGGATAATTGCATAGATTTTATATTTTCTGATCATCTACTTTACTTGAAATTTAAATACTTATTTGATCGAAATAATTTTTACCTAATGTTAAAAGTACTTGAATCCATATCTATGGACTTGAATACTTGGATTTCTTCATGTCCATTCTGTTTGAGAGGAAAACTCCACTCACCTAGATCTTTTCCGTTATTTTGATTTGCATCATTTGTGGTGCATCAAACATTATTTTATGCTTGTTCTTTTAGTTTTAAGTCTGTAGGACTTAGATGTAGAAATTATTTGAATTCTTTCTATTCCTATGTTAAGGGGTCCACATTCTTTTCTGCTAGTTTTTGTAGTATTTAACTATATAGGATATAGGATTTATGAATTCATATTGTTTTAATTTAGTGTTTTTCTATTCCCGTGTTGAGGAATCCCATGAACCAAAAGAGGGCATAAGTTCTCTCTGGTACCCCGAATATCATATATATTACCTTCGTCCAAAAATAAGCGTCTTAGCTAGTTAAAAAAGATACGGATGTATCTACAACTAAAATGTCTCTAGACACATCCGTATGTAGGCAAAACTAAGACACTTATTTTTGGACGGAGAAAGTATTCTATATACGGAAATACTTTTTTGTACAAAATCCACTCTCATATGTTTAGTTCTATTTTTAGACATTAAGATGTTACTTTGTTCCTCCTAAAGAAATATTTTTACTAATGCAGTTAGTTTTGTTATTCTCATAAGTGGGAAATGTACTCACATGTAAACCCATGCTTCTCACATCCACTTTTTTATTCGCTAGAGAAAAAGAGTAATGAAAATATGGTTTCCATGTATACCTAGTTGAATTTGTGCCTAATATTGTTTAACTGTACTACGTGGGCACCAGAAGAATTTCTAGAGGTTTGAGATAACTAAAAATTCTATATAAAATACCGTGAAAACAAATATGTAAAACCACTACCAGATACACTAAACCACCCACATCAAAGAGTTTTATAAGGACGTCAACCTCTCCAAAATTCATACAAAAAATGTTCTGAATCGAGGCCACTTGGGTTTTAATCCAAAAACATTGGCGCCATGTGAACTACACGTCGTCATACCCGTCTTTTCCTTTGTCATCACAGCTTCCCTGATATAGGGGGGTTGCCGCGTTCTCGAACACACTAATGCTAAGTTCCTATAGTTTAGTCACACGGCCACCTCACATATCGCCCGCTACCATTCCTTGCTCATCCGCGAAGGGCCATTGCTGGGTAGAACAACGACACAAAGAAATTTGGGGATAAGGGGAGGAGGTGCCTCTCTAGGAGTAGAAGAAGATGTCGTGTAGACATATGTCGCGAATAATTGATGTGGCAACGCTGAAAGTGCATACAGCCCCCATGTGTGGTTTTGGTAATTAGTGACAATCCCTATGGACTAATGATTGCATTGAGTTATATGTGTAGGATTTGTCCATATGCAATGGTTGAACGATTAGTTGGCGCCAAGTTTCCATATTTTTAGTTTTTGTGGGGGTAGCTCTTGTTGTCCTCTTTCCAACAAAATTGGTTTCGTCTCATTTGGATTTTCCAATCTCAAGTTATTTGCATTTTAAGTTTAAGTTTAAAAGAAAGAAAAAAGGGGAACGGCCGGTACTACCGCCCGCGCTACCGGGCTCACTACCGCCCAGCAAGCCCAGCTCCCAGTAACCCCCTGGCCTCTTTTTTTTTTCTTTTTCCGGTACCTGGCCCGGAGGCTCCGGCCGGCCTAGGCCGGAGGTACCGCCCAACCCAGGCCGGAGGTACCGGCCTCCTCTCCGCTGGCCCGCTCGCTGCCCCCGCACCGCACGCCTCGCTGCGGCTCGACCGAGCCGCACGCTCCCGCGCTGGGCCCCTGTCAACACCCGGATTTTTAAGCCCAGATGCCTATTATGCCATCCATCGCAATCCCAGGAATATTGTGAGACATAATAGATTGATATCACAACACATCATTCATTACAACACATAATCGTCTTACAACAAAGGATCACATGCTCCAGTCTTAATACAACATAGGGGATCTAAGGATCCAATTACAAAATACATAGCGGAAGCGAAGTAGCGGTCATGGTCCATCTGTTTCACAGGCAACTGTTGACGTCAGGAGTGGTCCTAGTTGTCGTAGACGTCCTGCTGTCCATCTTCCTCGTACTGATGTTCTCCTTCATAGACTGGCCATTTGAATAGCCAGGGACAAAGCCATGAGTACTTTAAAGTACTCGCAAACTAATACTAATGTAAGCACTATCAACTATAGTAAGGGGGTGTTAAGCTCTAGGTTTATTTGCATAAAGCCAATTTTAGTTCATAAACATTTAGTAAAAGACTCCTCATTTGCCTAACTTACTCCAGTGAGAACATTAGTGTCATTCCCACAACTCTGTTGTGATTCATGTCAAATTCACCTTTCAAGTTCAAGTCACAATTCACCAGTCACATGTCACATTTTTGAAAAGCTCTGATGACGGAACAGTATGGCATTTCCAACCGTCCTTAACCGTGGATGCGGCTATTCGAATAGGTTTACACTCTGCAGAGGTTGCACACTTGTGCCACAACATTTGATTACATCCGTCAGGGGTAACCCTGAATAATCGTAACTCAGTACGCGGATCATCAACCATAACCTTTCACTTACATATCCTAGTATAGGCACCTCTTCCCATGAGCTTGGCCTCCCAGTGAAGACAAACCATCAGCCTGGGAACTGCACAGGGCTTGGGCCGGACATTCACCTCATTTCACGTCATTTCACATCAATTCACTTTCCACGGAGCCAGCCTCGGCATAACCCCTATGACGCTTGTTTAGAGGGAACCCATACTAAGACACATAAACTTCCAGTTAAGCCCTACCCATAATTAGGTATTGTGGGGGTACTTGTAAATTGGAATGCTATCGCATCCGGACCCAACCATCAGTTTTTATCAAATTCATCATCTCATTCAAGTCACATTCACCTTCAAAATCTTTCAAAGTCATTTCATTTCACATGTTCCCATCTAGAGTAGTCAATTTTATTTGTTAGCACTAGCAACTAGTCATGAGGGGTGCTAACTAGCTTTGATTGCTCTAGGCTATATTTGATGCTCTTGTGCTACTCTAGACCAAGTGAATCATGAATCAAAAAGTAACTTTGATAAATCAAATTCAATAAAGCTTGTAAAGTAAAAACTTGGGATAGGACCATTAAGCATAAAGTAAAATGTGGTGATGCCTTGCTCTTGTAGAGCTTTGCACTTTGCAAGAATATTAGCTTGCCTTCAGTGGTGTATTGATCAAAGTGGTCTTCTTCTTCCTGGAACTAGACCTCCTCCTCCTGGTACTCCTCGGTACTAGCGTCTAAAAACGGATACGAGGTAACAATCACCAATCAAAGTTTAAGAGCTAGACTAAGCACACAATTGGTTCATACAAGCTAGGCTAGCATCACAACATTATTATTATGCTGGTTGACTTTGTTTTCCTCTTAAGAAAAAATAATTTCCTCTCATTACAAATATTAATTAAGGTTTCTATTTATTTCTTTAGAGAAATAATTTCCTCTCATTGAATCTTGTTAAGATTTAATTTCCTCATATGGTAATATATGAACTCATGTTGACCAAGGTCCACACTTCATATCTATCATTTGGGAAAAATGATTTAAATGAGGTTCTAACCTCATACAATTTTAAACCTTAGTCTTACAACAATTTAATGTCTCTAAGTAATCCATTATGAGATTATATATACCAAGTCAACACCTCACTTTGAATTGCTAAGGACCATGATTTAAATGAGAGGAAACCTCTCATACTAATTAAGAAATAATTTTGGATAATTTAAATGGACTAGAAATAGCTACATAGCCATTCTCTTGCTCTAGTCCATGATCATACAAACAACTAGGTGATGTTTTTACATAAACATGTAGAGTATGTGAAATGTGATTTATGAGAGTTGGAATCAACTCAAAATCACTTAGGGTTGATTTTTAATAATTGTTTGAAGTTGGAAAAGGCCCTGCCTTGTTATTTTTGTCACAGTAATTATACACAGAAATTTGAGATGAGACCAGTGGGGTTGGATAGAGTTTTTCACCCTCTTTCCAACAACACCAAATTCATCAAATTTGGTTGGGTAGATTTGATTCTATTCAATTTTGAAAATAGCATCTGCAAGCAAATTGATTTAAACTGGGAATTCGAATTTGAACTAACTGGGCCTGGCGGGAAAACGAAGTGGGCCGAAACGGTTTGAAAAGTCAAAAGCCAGCCCACCACGCGTCAAGCACGCGTGGGCTGCCTGACCAGGTGGGGGCCACTTGTCAGCGGGTGTTACCACCCGAAACGGTATGATCTAATCTGCGCCGCACGATTAGAACATGATCCGACGGACCACGTTCATCGTCGTCGACGGCGAGAGAGAGGCTCTGGCACGGCGAGGGGAGGGGATCGACGGCTCACCGGCGGCGCGGCGATCGTCGGCGATGTGCTGCGGCGACGTTGTCGAAGACAGGGAACCTCCTGGTAGCAGTGGCGTCTCCGGGGATGGCTTCTATCTCCGGCGAGTTACGTCGATGGCTCACGGGCAGTGATGAAGCGATTGGGGGTCTACGGTGGGCAATGTCGAGCGGCGAGTGGATGAGGAGGGTCAGAGAGGAGAGGGGAAGCTGTTGGTGTGCTTGATTTGGAGCGGGAGACCCTCCTTTTATAGCGGCGAGGCGAGGCCAGGGTGCTGCGGAGGTGGCGGTCATGGCGACGTCGCTACAGGGGCGCTGGTGGACTGGCGATGACGCGCGCGAGTTGGCAGGGTCAGTGAGGTCACGCAGCGCTTGACGGCGGTGAAAATGAGGCAAGGACGAGGGCAGGAGGGTGACGGGAGCGCTCAGTACGGCGGCGGACGTCGGCGAAGCGGTCGTCGTCTACAGCATTCCCGCGGGCCAGTGAGCTTGTCCAGCGTGGAGAGGGTGGCGTGGCGCAGCTGCTGACGCGCGGAGATGGCGAGTGAGGGTGTAGGGCAGTGGGGCGACGTCATGTCTGTGCGTGCCCGTGGCGCTCGCCGTGCGCGCTCTGGCGTGCGCGTGCGTCACTGGGCGCGCGCGTTCTGGCGCGTGTGGTGCACCAACTCGTCGACCACCGTGCCCAGCGCGTGCAGGAGAGTGAGGGGAGAGTGAGTGACAAAGTTTGGCACGTTGAATTTGACCAGAGAGAGATGGATCATATGTGAGTGTCATGCATCCACGGCATGGCATTGTCCTGGCCAAAAACGTCATCAACTTGTGTCTCCAACGCATGGCAATGCCTACTGGGTGCTAGGAGGGTTTGGTGATGACATAGGGTTGAGGGTTGAGGCAATTACACACTGGATATTGCAATGCATAGAGTTGGCAGGTTCATGCACACAAGGTGCTCGACCAAATGACCGCATGAACATAATTTTTGAATTTTTGATTGAATTTTGGTGGGTTGGCTTCATATAATATTTGAAGTCTAATGGTGATGGTGGTGCTCAAAATGAAGTTGATTTGCAAAATGCCAAATTGGGTATGATCTTGTTTTTGTTTCATTGTTACTACTTTGGTTGATCATAACTTTGATTTTAGCAAGAGTTTGCAGGGGTGTGTTTGAGCAAAGTTGTTCACCTTGATGTTGTCTTAGATGAGGTGCAAAGAGTTGGCAAAGTTTGGTTTAGGAATCTCTTAAGACAGAGGCTCAAAGAGGGCATCATGCTAAAAATGGCAGATTTGAACGTTAGTGCATGTGAGCTCATTTTGAATTCAAATTTGATTTGATTTGAGTTTCTTTGATTCCAAAAGTGTTAATAAGTGTTTAGTAACCATATCCAACCAATGGTGCAATCCAAAATGGTCTAGGTTAAAGATTTGCAAAAATGGCCATAAGCACATATGTGCATTTTATGTTTTTATTTTATTTTCCTTTTCTTTGACCAAAGGTTTTTGTTTTGAGTTCAGAGTGTTAGATTAAGGTTAGTAAGGGTTTCAAACTATTTGGGCCAAGTATAATGGCATAGGTCAAGATTTGGTATTATGGCTATGTGCCACATATGCCTCTATGCATATGTTTATTTTCTTTTTGTTTCACATTGAATTTAGTTGGTAACTGATAGGTTGGGTTTGTTGAGGTTTTGCAAACCATCTAGACAAGGTAGCTCATGGCATGGTTGTTTATTTGCAAAAATATAACCATAGGCCTACATAGGCCTTTTCTTTCTAATTTACTTTCTTTTTATTTTGTTTTATCTTGGATGGTAAAAAGGAGAGCAAGGTTTAGGGTTTTAGATCCTTTCAAAATATTTCAACAACAAACATGGTAATGTCACAACATATAAGCATGATCACTATGCATCAAACTTAATTTAATAGAAGTTTTTGTTGGTTCCAAATTTTGGAATTAGGGAAATTCATTTTCTTTGTTTTTGAAATTTTTGGGATGTTACAAACCCTTCCCCCTTAAACAAATCTCGTCCCGAGATTTTAAGAAAAGTTAGGTTCCTAAGAGAGATTGGGCAATTGGATTAACAGGAAAACATACTTGGCATGGCCTGAGGTGCTTCCTATGCTTCTGTTGCATTCATGTGGTAGAGGCGGCCGTTGCGGTTGTTCGGGTTCCTTTTTGCTGCAAAGCGGCGCTGTTGCTGGGCAGGTGCAGCGGTGTTGGTGGCAATCTTGGCTAACCTTTTGGGGCACTCATTGGAGTAGTGTCCCACAATTCCACATTCATAGCAAGTTATGGTGGACTTGTCCTTGGGGTTGACGGGAACAGCGTTGCTTCCAGTCCTTGGGGCAGTATTGGGGTTGTTGTTGTTACCATTGGAGTGGTTGTTGTTGTTGGTGTGGTTGCTATTGTTGTTGCTGTTGCTGTTGTTGTTGTTGTGACCTCCGGGCTTTGGTTGTCCTCCATTATTGGTGGGGTAGTTTGGGCGGTATGCCTGCAGGGGGCTTGTTGTGTCTTGGGGCAAATTGTAAGGGTATTTTACCCTTATCCATTATTTTGGTAACAATGACACCGTGCTAGAGTACTTGGCCTAATATGTTTATAAGGATAATCTCAGGTATTAGGCAAAGAGGCATAAATGGTGTATCAAAGGAACAAGAAGGCTAAAGGAGACCCCCCACTTCAACAACAATCGAAAAGGGGTCTACAGAAGAAATCCGGTCTACAGCCCGGTCCAACCGGACTACAGACCGGCCAGTCCGGCGTGCTGCCCGGCCAACCGGTCACCAACCGGGGCGAGTCCGGCGCACGGCCCGGTCAACCGGTCGCCAACCGGGTTCCATACGAGGAACCAACAGATCCGGTTGCCGACCGGTCAACCGGCCTACCAACCGGAGAGTCCGGCGTGCGGCCTGGTCGACCGGTCGCCAACCGGGTGCCAACCGGGCGCCAATCGGAGGAGCTCCAGGACGACGCAAAGGGCATCCGGTCGGTGGCCCGGTCCGACCGGCCTCACCACCGGGCAGTCCGGTCTGTGGTCCGGTCAACCGGGTTTGTCGAGAGAAAAGCTGAGGTGGCAAGTGACCAACGGCCATATTTTGAAGAACACTATAAATAGGCCTTCTCCTACCTCTGAACAGTTAGGCACTACACTACAAGCTGTTCTTGAGCTCTCTCTCTCTTACTCCATTGCTAGAAACACCAAAAGCCTCATATCTCCCTCCTCCTCCACCCAAACTCAAATCCGTCCGGGGAATCGTTAGAGGAGGACCCGATCTACTGTTCTACCAAGCCAAATCTCATTCCCCCTTGTATTCATCGAGAAGCTTGCTTCCTAGGGTTCCTTGGAAACCCTAGGTGGGCAAGAGGAGTCCGGAAGCATCCGGGCTGTGGATTTGGTCCGGGCAAGATTGTGAAGGTTTGGAGGCTACCTCAAAGTCTACCACAAGTGAGTGAGCTATTCCTTCGTGGGATAGGCTCCGGAGAATAGGGTGAGCCTTCGTGGCGTGGGGAATCCTTCATGGGACCTCCACCCCTCCAAACGTGACGTACCTTGTTGCAAAGCAAGGGAACACGGGAATACATCCTCGTCTCCGCGTGCTATCGGTTATCTCTAACCGAACTCCTTACTTGTGATTTAACTTCCTGTGAGAGCCTTCGTGCTCGAGTTAGTTGTATCCTCATATAGGTTGCTTCACCTAGTTTGCATTAGGCTCACCTTTATATTCCGCAAAGCCTAATATTGCAAAGAAAGAATTAAAACTTGTAGAAACCTACCTTTTGTCCCCTCCTAGTCCGTCAGTTCCACTGCACCATTTTCTTCCATGATGATGCGGACCGCACCATCACCTGGATGACTGGCAAGGAGAAGTACTCATGCACCTACTCTCAGTTCCGTGCAGCCATGGGTTGTGGTGGTGACAGTGCTCCAGGGTACAAGATTCATTCACGGTCTAAGCTTACTAAGGGTGACATCTCCTTCTGCTATCCTGCGAACCCTACACCTGGACCTCCCACTATCTCTGGGATGTACTACTCATATCTTGTCCTTGCCAAGCTGTTCCGTGAGAACCTCATCAGCAAGTCTGGCGACACCAGTGAAGTCAGGAACTATCACCTAAATCTGATGTACTATTGTCATCCTGGCAGAGTAAGGAAGATTGATGGCTGTGATCTTATTCACTGTGAACTGAAGCGTGCAGTTATGGACCGCATGACTCCCAACTATGCTCAGTATGTTCAGCGGCTCATCAACTACATTGTTCCCGCTCCTCTCAACACTCTTGGTGAAAGAGTCATCATGGACCCGTTCAGGATCCCCACTCAGGAGGCCACTCGTCCGGACGTTCCCTCCATGATGCCCTCCACTGAGCGCCGTTCCAAGGAACACCATGATCATGATGCTAGCTCCAGCTACTCTCGGCTCCCCAAGCATGGCGCCGCTCGCTTCTTCTCCAGCATGTGGCAAATGTGCAAGAACACCAATGATGTTGCACATCAGAGCCTTACTGTGAACCAGGAGACACGGAGGCGACAGAATGAGTTCATGGCCTCACGGAATCACCCTGTTCCTCCTTCTCGGCCGGAGATGGAGCCTATGGTTGCACCTCAGTGGGAGATGCCTCTTCTTACCGACGAGATGATCCAGAATTTCGACTTCTCCATGTATGCTCATGGTGGCCTTCCTCCTAGGACTGCTCGTGCTCCTACCCCTGCTGATGATGATGGTGATGAGGATGAGGATGATGCGGCTGCACGCGGTGATGGCGAGAGCTCCTACTCGTCCGGGCATCAGTTCTATTGATGGGTGCGATAGCATCTCTCCTCTTTTCTTCGCCTTTTTGGTGTTCCGATGCCAAAGGGGGAGAAGAGAGTAGATTCTAGGACCACGGGGTTCTTTGATTGTCACAAGCCATGGGAGTTGCTTTATTTGGATTTTATATGGCTTGTGCGTATTTGCTTTGATTTCTCAAGAACCATTTGCTACTTCGAATAATTCATGTATGGATGTGTATGGACGACTATTATGTGTGCTACTCTATGTTAGGATGATTATGTGTGCTATGCTTATATATCTTGATATGCACATCTCCATACCATGCTTGTTTCCTAAAGATATTGGGGGAGCTTCTCATGTTCCACAAATGGTGCACTTTGCATTCAAACGCAAATTCTCCAAGTGCACACATTATGGGGGAGCTCTCGCAATATCTTATATGGAATCAAGGTTTAGAACTTATCATAATATCTATTTGTGACTCTAGCTCGGATTGTCATCGTATACCAAAAAGGGGGAGATTGTAAGGGTATTTTACCCTTATCCATTATTTTGGTAACAATGACACCGTGCTAGAGTACTTGGCCTAATATGTTTATAAGGATAATCTCAGGTATTAGGCAAAGAGGCATAAATGGTGTATCAAAGGAACAAGAAGGCTAAAGGAGACCCCCCACTTCAACAACAATCGAAAAGGGGTCTACAGAAGAAATCCGGTCTGCAGCCCGGTCCAACCGGACTACAGACCGGCCAGTCCGGCGTGCTGCCCGGCCAACCGGTCGCCAACCGGGGCGAGTCCGGCGCACGGCCCGGTCAACCGGTCGCCAACCGGGTTCCATACGAGGAACCAACAGATCCGGTTGCCGATCGGTCAACCGGCCTACCAACCGGAGAGTCCGGCGTGCGGCCCGGTCGACCGGTCGCCAACCGGAGGAGCTCCAGGACGACGCAAAGGGCATCCGGTCGCTGGCCCGGTCCGACCGGCCTCACCACCGGGCAGTCCGGTCTGTGGTCCGGTCAACCGGGTTTGTCGAGAGAAAAGCTGAGGTGGCAAGTGACCAACGGCCATATTTCGAAGAACACTATAAATAGGCCTTCTCCTACCTCTGAACAGTTAGGCACTACACTACAAGCTGTTCTTGAGCTCTCTCTCTCTTCATTGCTAGAAACACCAAAAGCCTCAGATCTCCCTCCTCCTCCACCCAAACTCAAATCCCTCCGGGGAATCGTTAGAGGAGGACCCGATCTACTGTTCTACCAAGCCAAATCTCATTCCCCCCTGTATTCATCGAGAAGCTTCCTTCCTAGGGTTCCTTGGAAACCCTAGGTGGGCAAGAGGAGTCCGGAAGCATCCGGGCCGTGGATTTGGTCCGGGCAAGATTGTGAAGGTTTGGAGGCTACCTCAAAGTCTACCACAAGTGAGTGAGCTATTCCTTCGTGGGATAGGCTCCGGAGAATAGGGTGAGCCTTCGTGGCGTGGGGAATCCTTCGTGGGACCTCCACCCCTCCAAACGTGACGTACCTTGTTGCAAAGCAAGGGAACACGGGAATACATCCTCGTCTCCGCGTGCTATCGGTTATCTCTAACCGAACTCCTTACTTGTGATTTAATCGCTCGTGAGAGCCTTCGTGCTCGAGTTAGTTGTATCCTCATATAGGTTGCTTCACCTAGTTTGCATTAGGCTCACCTTTATATTCCGCAAAGCCTAATATTGCAAAGAAAGAATTAAAACTTGTAGAAACCTATTCACCCCCCCCTCTAGGTTTACCATCTCTATACTTTCAATTGGTATCAGAGCCTCGGACTCTTATTAAGGGCTTCACCGCCTTAAGAGTGAGATGGATAAACTCTTCGAGGGTCTAGATGAAGACTCTAACCTTTCGGTTAAAGAGATGAAATCTAGATTCTTGGCATATGATGCCGAGAAGAAGAAAAAGGAGGATGAGCTACAAAACCAAATGGCAGAAATGTCTGCTATGCTTAAGAACTTGACTAGTGGACCTCCTCCTAGTACGGCTTCGGCCTCTCTAGGGAGTTTCCATCAAGTCAACCATGACTATCCCAAAAACACTTCACCCATGCCTCATATAAACCATAGTGGGACCGTTCCCCATTTTGATGGAACTCACTTTCCTTTTTGGAAATCTGCTATGGAATCTCATATTCGCAGCTGCAGTGTGGAGCTATGGGAGATCATTGTTCATGGACATCGGGAGCCACAAGATCCTATTCGGTTGACATCCACCGAGTTCTACAACCGTCAACTCAATGCCTCCGCACGTGACAAGATTAGAAGTGGCATCAACCGCAAGCTCCTTGATCAAGTCGATGACATTGTCTCCGCTAAAGAGTTGTGGGATCGGATCATAGTACTCCAAGAGGGAACCGATTTGATCCAATCAGCTCTTTATGAGACCGCGAAGCAAGAGGCCCACCAGTTCATGATTCGAGATGGAGAATTCGTGGCCGATGCCTATGCTAGGCTTGGTGCTCTTAGAGTAAGGGTCAAGGGACTTGGTGTTGAGAAGTACAATGACGGCTTCGAGATGAATGAAGCATTCATAAAGTCCAAGGTCATTGCTATGATTGCCGTCAATCAAGAAGACACCAACCTTGCACTCAACTTGCAAATCATGACCAAGAGTGCCGACCTCAACTCCGATGATCTAGTCTCTTATATGGCCGCCAATGAAAACATGGCCAAAGCAGGAAAGAGGCTCAAGGCAATGAACCGTGTTGATGAAGCCTCACACAACCATGAAGCATCACACAACCTTGATCTCAAAGCTAGAGCCGACCATGGAAGCAAAGAAGACTATGAAATTGAAGAAGATGAAGAGATGACTTCAACTAGTGACATGGCTACCGACTTTGCTTTCTTTGCCAAGAAGTACAAGGCAAAGTTCCCAATGCTTCTCAATGACAAGAAGAAGAGAACTTGCTACAATTGTGATGAAGATAGCCACTTTGCAAATGAGTGCCCTTATGAGAAAAGGGTAGACAAGCCAAAATTCATCAAAGGGGTCAAGCCAAGATTGAAGCCAAACCCAATCAACGATCGATACAAGAAGAACAAGGGAAGAGCTTTTGTTGGGGCCGAGTACTTATCCGATGAAGAAGAGGAAGATGAGGGGAAGGAGGCCGGAGTGGCCGGTTTGGCTTTCTCTAAGCCCGGGTCACTCTTCACATATGACTACTCCAAGGATTACTCCACGGAGAATGATGTTGGCTCTTCCTTCATGGCAAGGACAACTCAAGATGAAGACTCCGATGACTCCGATGACTCTCCCTCCTCTACAATCGTTGGCTCTTGTCTTATGGCAAGGGAAACCAAGGTAATGGAACCTCCACCTTCCTTATCTAGTGTTCTTGATGATGAAAGCGAAAATCAAGAAGAATTAATTGTGCTTAAGGAACTCTATGATGTTAGATGCACTCTTCGTGGTGAAGCTCTTGTCAAGTTTGATTTCTTGATGGACTCACTCAAGGAAAGGATGAGTCCATTGAGGAATTAGAATATCATTTGAATGAGAAGGAACGGAGATTCAATCTCCTAAGACAAGAGCTAAAAACCGAAAGGTGCATATCTCAAGGTCTTAAGCAACAAATTGAAACTTATGAACTTGATAAAGTTAAGGACCTAGAAACTATTGATAGGGCTCAATCTTTGACTCAAGTGCTCCATACCTCAAAGGAGGAACTTGAAGTTGCTCATGCTTCTCTCACTAGGGATCTTGACCACCTTGAAAGAGCTAACAAGCTTGTTAAGGATGAGCTCAAGAAACTTGGAGATAACCATGACCTACTCCAAGAAACCTACACAAAGGCACTTGAATCAATGAAGGATCCCATTGTTGTTGAAAAGCATGCTAGTTCCCCTACCTCTTTTACTAGTGAGCATGCTAATCTTGTTGAGGAACATGTTAGTTTACAAGAGGAACTCTCTTTGCATGTTGAGACCAATGCATATCTTGAATCCTTGGTGACTAAATATGGTCTTGACTATCATCCTAATGAATCCTCTTGTGAGCAAGCATCTATTCTTGAGGAAAATGTTAGGTTAACAAAGGAACTTGCAAAGTTCACCACCGCCAAGAACAAGATGGGATTGGATGACCTCTTGAGTAAGCAAAGGTCAAACAACCAAAAGTTTGGACTTGGATATGTTCCCAAGTCTCACAAGAAGAAGAACTACAACAAGGAGAAACCCGCTCAAGATAAGAATAAGAAGGTCACTAATAATGGCAAAGCCTCAAAGGGCAAAGCCACTAGTGGTGACCGCACGGGGCCAAACGATCACTATGCATTATTTGTTGATTATTATGGTGATGTCTATGCTAACTATGTTGGTCCTCCTAATGGCTATGCTTATAGAGGGTACTCAATTTGGGTACCAAAAGATATTGTTGCCATTGCAAAGGAACCAGTTAATCGATGGGTTCCTAAATTCTCTACTTGATTTTGTAGGGGTATTCCTCCGGTGGTCCAAAATGGGTGTTTGATAGTGGATGCACCAATCATATGACCGGAGGAAGAGGTGTGCTTGATCAATTCATTGAAGACATCAACAAGAAGTCAAGCATCACCTTTGGTGACAACTCAAAGGGAAAGGTACTTGGGTACGGCAAGGTGGCAATCTCTTAAGGACTTGTGCCTTGAGACGGTCATGCTTGTTGAATCCCTTGGCTATAACTTTCTTTCTATATATCATCTTGCCGATGCCGGTTACAATTCATATTTTACTAATTATTGTCTGATGGTCTTTAGGAGTGACAATCTCAAATTGGTCCTCGTTGGATATGCGGAGAACAACCTTTACGTGGTTGACCTCTCGAAAGAGAGCTCCTCTCACTCCACATGTGTAATGGCGACCAAGCATGACGAAGGTTGGTTGTGGCATCGCCGCCTTGGTCATGTCAACATGAGGAATCTCAAACTACTCCTAAAGGGTGAACACATTGTGGGACTAACCGGCATTTCTTTTGAGAAAGATCGTGTTTGCAGTGCATGTGTAGCCGGAAAGCAACTCAAGAAGAAACATCCTATCAAGAGTATAGTCACCACATCTAGGCCTTTGGAGCTCCTTCATTTGGATCTCTTTGGGCCATCACATTATGATACTCTTGGTGGGAGCAAGTATGGACTTGTCATTGTTGATGATTACTCAAGATACTCTTGGGTCTTTCTCCTTAAGTCTAAGGACGAGACCCATAGGGAGTTCATAATCTTCGCCAAGAAAGCTCAACGTATGTATGAATCCGAGATCAAGGCGATTAGAACCGACAATGGCACCGAGTTCAAGAACTACACCATGCAAGAGTTTGTCGATGATGAGGGCATCAAGCATGAGTTTTCGGCGCCATACACTCCTCAACAAAATGGTGTTGTTGAAAGGAAGAACCGGACTATCATTGAGATGGCAAGAACCATGTTGAGTGAATTCAACTCACCCCACAACTTTTGGGGAGAAGCCATCTCTACGGCCGTCCACTACTCCAACCGGCTCTTCCTCCGTCCCCTCCACAACAAAACTCCATACGAGCTTCTTACCGGTAACAAGCCTAATGTCATGTACTTTCGTGTCTTTGGATGCAAGTGTCTTGTTAACAACAACAAAGGAAAGCTCGGTAAATTTGAAACTAGAACCATAGAGGGCATATTTGTTGGTTATGCGGAGAACTCTCACGCCTATAGATACTACAACCGGTCCACTGGGACTATTGAAGTATCTTGTGACGTGGAGTTCTTGGAGGATAATGGCTTCCAGTGGAGCAAGTTGTTCCATGTGTTGCAGGTAATGATCATGATCCATCTAGTGCCATCAAGCATATGGGCATTGGACACATCCGGCCCATAGAAGTTCATAATGATGATGGAGTAGAAGTATCAAGCACGGCTCAAGTGGAGCCTAGCTCAACTCAAGCCGAACCATCAAGTGCAACTCATGAACCATCCTCCACTCAAGATGAGTCACATTCCGAAGAACAAGAAGAAAGTCCTCATTCCATTGAGCAAGACGATGATGATGATCAAGAGACATCCACAACTCATGATCAAGCTCAAGTTATCCCTCATGATCAAGTACTAGCAAGGGATGAATTCATTGATCATGAAGGAACCATTCGGAAGATCAAGGCCGCTACAAGGGCAAGTGACATGAAAGTAGATCAAGTCATTAGTAGCATCTCAAGAGGAGTGGTAACTCGTAGACACCATGCATTACTTATCACTTATTGTCAACACCATGCTTTTGTGTCTAGTTTTGAACCACTCAAGGTACATGAAGCCTTGGTTGATCCGGATTGGGTAATTGCCATGCAATAAGAATTGGAGTGTTTCACTCGTAATGAAGTGTGGTCTCTAGTTGAGAGACCCAAAGATCATCGCATCAATGTTATTGGGACCAAATGGGTATTCAAGAACAAGCAAGATGAGAATGGCATTGTCATACGAAACAAAGCAAGGTTAGTGGCGCAAGGGTTTGCCCAAATAGAAGGTATGGATTTTGAGGATACCTTTGCGCCGGTAGCCCGTCTTGAAGCTATTTGTCTTTTGCTTGCATTTGCATCTTTCCACAATTTCAAACTATATCAAATGGATGTAAAAAGTGCATTTTTGAATGGTCCTCTAAAAGAAACCGCATATGTGGCTCTGTCAACACCCGGATTTTTAAGTCCAGATGCCTATTATGTCATTCATCGCAATCCCAGGATAATGTTGTTGCGAGGCATAATAGTCGAATATCATAGTCATCATTTATTACAAACCATATTGTCTTACAACTTGAATCACATGATCCATATTACACAAATAGCTGATCTATTGATCAACGAACAAACACAAGTTCATAGTGGAAGCGTAAAGATAAAGGGACTCTCTAGTCCACAGGCCAACGCTTGACGTCAGAAAACTCCTAGTTGTCGTAGGCGTCCTGCTGGTCCTCCTCTTGGTAGTTCTGTTCATCTTCATACTCTGGCCATTTGAATAGCTAGGGACAAAGCCGTGAGTACTTTAAGTACTCGCAAACTAATACTAATGTAAGTGCTAGACAATTCTAGTAAGGGGTGCTAAGCTCTAGTTTATTTGCATAAAGCCAATTTTGGTTCACAAGTATTTGATAAAGAAATATTCATGTGCTAAGTAACTCAAGTGGGAACATTAGTGTCATTCCCACAACATGGTTGTGAATCAAAAGTCAAGTCACCATTCACCATTCATTTTATCAAACTTTCATTATCTAATACTGGAAACTGTATGGCCTTTCCAACTGTCCGTAACCGTGGACACGGCTATTCGAATAGGTTTACACTCTGCAGAGGTTGCACACTTGTGCCACAACATTTGATTTCATCCGTCGGGATAACCCCGAATCATCGTAGCACAGTACGCGGATCATCAACCATAACCTTTCATTTACAAATCCTAGTATGAGCACCTCTCCCCATGAGCTTGGCCTCCCGAGTGAAGACCAACTCGTCAACCTGGGAACTGCACAGGGCTTGGCCGTACAATTCACCTCAATTCACATCATTTCTCAACAACGGAGGCAACCTCGGCATAACCCCTATGATGTGTGTTCAGAGGGAACCCATACTAAGATACATAAACTTCTAGTTAAGCCTTTACCCATAATCAGGTATTGTGGGGGTACTCAAAAATTGGAAAGGTATCGCATTCAAACCAATATCAGTGTTTAATCAAAAATCACTATCTTCTCTTGGTCATATTCACCTTCAAAACTCATTTCATAGTTTCACTTGTATTTCAAAATCACATGTTCCCATCTAGAGTAGTCAAATTTTATGTTTAGCACTAGCATCTAATCATGAGGTGTGCTAACTACTTGTAATGCTAGTTAGGCTAAGTTTGATACTCTTGTAGTATTCTAGACTTAGACCAAAGTTAACTATAAAAGGAAACTTCAATATTTAAATTGGAAAACTTGAAAGATAAAACTTGGGATGGGTTCATGAAACATAAGAAAAGATGAGTGTGCCTTGTTCTTGGTAGAACTTTGCATTTTGCAAGAATATTAGCTTGCCTTGGTAGTTCTCAAAGTTGGCCTCCTCCTCTTCTAGGTAGCAACCTTCTTCCTCCGGGTATTCTCCGGTACTAGCGTCTAAATTTGAAATACGAGGTATAATCACTTAACTAATTCAATGGCTATTCCAAACATCACATATTTTCACACAAACTATTCTAAGCACACAAGTAATTCAATTTGTGGTGCATTGGTGGTGTTGCTTGAGGAAAATAATTTCCTCTCATTACATATGTAAATGATAGTTTCCATAGGGTGCTTGAAGAATAATTTCCTCTCATTGAAATCTTCTTAAGATTTAATTTCTCCAAACATCATGTATGAACTCATATTGACATAAATCAACCATTCACATACATCATTTTGGGAAAATGATTTAAATGAGGTAGACCACCTCATACCATTTAATAATTCCTCCTAATGGTTTAAATCTCCAAGTATTTCATATAAGAGAGTTTGACCAGGGGTACAAACATCACATGAATTCATTTGGGACAAGATTTAAATGAAGTATAATACCTCATATGATTTACCTAATAGTTTTGGATAATATCACTTGAATAAACTAGTCATATTGTCCATCATTTAATCCAGGGCATGATCATGCAAAGTGACCACACCATTTTCTTGCAGAAACAATTAGTGTAAGTCAAATGTGAGCTATGAGAGTTGGAATTACTTAAATATCTATTTTGGTTGATTTTTAATAATTATTTTAATATGAAAAAGCCCCTGCCTTCTTCTTTTTATCCATTTAATTCTACAACAAATCTTGAGGTGTGACCAGGGGCATATTGTAGATATTTTTACTAGCTTTCCAACCATATAAAATTCATTGCATTTGGTTAGGCCAATTTGAATCTATTGATTTTCAAAGTTTGGGCAGTATTGAAATTACTTGGAAATGTTTAAAAGGAGTTTGAATTAATAGGGCCGGCGGGAAATGAAACTGGGCCAGATTCAAATTAAAACGGCCCAGTCCAGCCCACCACGGTCCACAGACGTGCGGCGCGCTGACAGGGTGGGGTCCGAGCGTCAGCGGCTCATAAAACCCGAAGCGGTACTGGCTAACGTGGGTCGTCGGATTAGGACGCCGATCAACGGCTCACGTGCATCGTCGTCGTCGACGAGATGCCGTGGCTGCTCCGGCGAGCCTAGGGGGTCGGAGAGCTCACCGTGGCTCCAGAGATGGTGGGCAGTGTGCTCGAGGTAGATGTGGACGACGGCGAAGCGGCTGGTAGCAGTGGCTCCCCCTGGGACGGCTCCAATCGACGGCGGTGACCTCCAGGTACTGGCGGCTCCGATCTCCAAATTGGAGCAGCTCCGGCGATGATTGAGTGAGTGGTGGGGTGGAGGAGAGGCAGTGAAGGGTGGTGAACGAGGTGGTGTGCTCAGTTGCTTCCAGAGACTTGCTATTTATAGGATTGGGGTGAGGGTTGCGGGGCAGGGTGGTGGTCGACATGATCGCGGCGATTCCGGCGAGCGGTTGGGCTAGGCGAGGATGCTACGACTATCTCCTCGTCCAGGCGAATCTGTAGGTAGCCGCGGCACGGTCGGGCGGCGTCTGTGCGTGACGCATTGCGTCCGTGTCTGGCGGCGGCGTCCACGGGATCTTGTCCCCGTCTCCGGCGGCGGCGGGCAAGGGTCGGGGCTGCGCACATGTCTGACGGCGTCGCGGTGTCACGCTGAGGCTCGACGAGCAGCGGGAGGGTCCGGGGCGTGCGTGTGCTGGCGGGACGGCGCGTGGCCAGTGATGCCCACGGCATGTCCACGCGCGACGCGAGCGGCATCCTGGGAGATTTTGGGCGCGCGTTTTCCGGCGAGTTCACGGCGTCTCCGTCGACGTGGCCGGTGCTAGGCGATGTAGATGAGTGAGGTGGTGCTCAGGGACACCAGGGCCAGGGTTGGAGAGCAATGGAGAGAGGGGTGGCTCGACATGGCCGGCATGGCCATGCCATGCAAGCTAAGGCTTGCCTCCCTAGGGTTGCTGTGGGGGTTTAAGTGAGAGAGGGGACAAGGGGACCAGTAGGATGCAAATGGGCTAGTTAGGGTTAGGTTAGATCACTATTTGGAATAGTGTCAAATAGTTACATAGATGCTATTTGTGAATTTTATTTAAATTTGATTCAATTCAAAAGCTTGCAGGTGTTGAGTTGTGAGTTATTCATTTAGTTAGAAATGACCAGAGGTGAGGGAGTGTGGTGGTGGAATTTTCGAATTCAAAGAATTGCCAAAATTGACAAGTGTGAGATTGTTGAACTTAATAAAAAGTTGCAACTTTGGTTGAGCATAGCTAATGATCAAGAAATAATTTGGCATGGTGATCTTTATAAAAAGTGTTCACCTTGATGTCCTCTTGGATTACATGCAAAGAGTTGAAAAAGTTTAGTTTGAAAATATTGAGATATGAGGGCTCAAAGTGGTGACCAGATTATAATGGGCAGATTTGACTATTATTCTATGTGAGCAAGTTTTGTGTTTGAAATCCATTTGATTTGTGATTCTTTGATTCCAAAAGTTGTAATAAGTGTTTAGTAACATTATTCCAATAATGGTGAAGACCAAATTGGTCTAGGGTCAAAATTTATAAAAATGCCATAGAGCATATGTGAGGGTTTTAGGGTTTTTCTTTTATTTGATTTCTTTCTCTTTTTGATTTTTTTGTTTGGTGATCTTCACATGATCACCTTAGGGTTTTAGAGCATAGCACAAACACATATTAACAATCATCATGGCATATCACTCAAATGCACAAGTCCTAAGCATGGCACTATATGCAAGAAAAAGTTTTTGTTGGTTTGAAATTTTGATCTCTGGAATTCTACTTCTTTTCTTTTTATTGAAAATTGGGATGTTACAAACCCTTCCCCCTTACAAAAGATCTCGTCCCGAGATCTAAAAGAAGTTAGGTACTAAAGAGATCTGGGTACTCCTTCTTCATATCTTCCTCCCGCTCCCAAGTGGCTTCGTCTTCCGTATGGTTACTCCACTGTATCTTCAGGAACTTGATGCTCCGGGTGCGGGTGGTTCTGTAAGCTTCCTCCAGGATGCGAATCGGCACTTCGCGGTATGTCAAGTCTGTGTTGATATCTACCGATCGGTGATCAATGTTCTTGAATACTTCAGTCTTCTCGGGGACTTCTAGGCACTTCCGGAGGAGTGAGATGTGAAACACATTGTGCACAGCCGACATTTCTTCAGGTAGCTCCAGTTGATAAGATACTTCGCCTCGGCGGCTGAGGACTTTGAAAGGTCCGACATATCGGGGTGCAAGCTTTCCTTTCAGCTGGAATCTCTGCATCCCTTTCAAGGGGGATACCTTGAGATAGACGAAGTCTCCGATCTCAAAGGTCATCTCTCGGCGTCTCTTGTCAGCGTAGCTCTTCTGTCTTGACTGCGCCGTCTTGAGGTACTCGCGGATCTTGTGCACTTTCTCTTCGGCTTCTCGAAGAACATCTGGGCCAAAGACTTGGCTTTCTCCGACTTCCGACCAGTTCAGAGGGGTACGGCATTTCCTTCCGTACAGGGCTTCAAAGGGGGCCATCTGCAGGCTGGCTTGATAGCTGTTGTTGTAAGAGAATTCTGCGTAAGGCAGGCAGTCTTCCCACTTGGATCCGTACTCCAGTACACATGCTCTCAGCATGTCCTCCAAGATTTGGTTGACTCTCTCAGTCTGTCCATCTGTCTGAGGGTGATAGGCAGTGCTAAAATTTAGCCGGGTTCCGAGTCCTTCATGCACCTTCTGCCAGAATCTTGAGGTGAATTGTGATCCTCTATCTGACACTATCGACTTCGGGGTTCCATGCAGGGTGACAATTCTGGAGATGTACAGCTCAGCTAACTTTGGGCCTTGGTAGGTGGTTTTGACAGGGATAAAATGGGCTACCTTGGTCAGTCTATCAACAACTACCCAAATGGAATCATTTCCTTTGTTGGATTTGGGCAGCCCTGTGATAAAGTCCATTCCTACTGAGTCCCACTTCCATTCTGGAATCTGCAATGGCTGCAGCAGTCCTGCGGGTCGCTGATGTTCCGCCTTGACTCTCTGACAGATATCACACTTGGCGATGTAGCTTCCAATCTCTCTCTTCATTCCATGCCACCAGAATTGTTCCTTCAGATCTTGATACATCTTGGTACCTCCGGGGTGGATAGAATAAAGGGTATCATGGGCTTCTTGCAGAATAACTTGCTTCAACTCTGAGTCCGATGGTACGCACAGGCGTCCGTTGTACCAAAGAACTCCTTCTTCATCTATGGTGAATCCTGGTGCTTTCCCGGCAGCTATTTGGCTCTTGATTCCGTCGATGCTGACATTTCCCTTCTGTGCTTCTTTGATCTGACCGATCAAAGTGGGCTGAAGCTCTATGCTGGCTAGGAATCCTTCACTAACTAGTTCCATTCTGAACTGTTCGAACTCTTGGTGTAGGCTAGGTTGTTCTGCTGCTATCATGGAGTTCAACAGACACGGCAGTCTACTCAGGGCATCTGCCACTACATTGGCTTTGCCGGGGTGGTAATGGATTTCCATATCATAATCTTTTATCAATTCTAACCATCTCCTTTGCCTCATGTTTAGTTCCTTCTGGGTGAAAATGTATTTTAGGCTCTTGTGATCTGAATATATCTCGCATCAATTACCCATGAGGTAATGACGCCATACTTTCAAGGCTAAGACGACGGCTGCAAGTTCGAGGTCATGGGTTGGATAGTTCTGCTCATGTTGCTTCAGCTGTCGAGACAGGTAAGATATCACCTTGCCTTCCTGCATCAACACACATCCAAGACCAATCTTGGACGCATCACAGTAGACGTCAAATGGTTTGGTGATATCCGGCATGATTAGGATTGGGGCTGTGGTCAGTCTTGTTTTCAGTGTCTGGAAGCTTTCTTCACATTTTGTTGTCCATTCAAACTTCTTGTCCTTCTTCAACAGTTGGGTCATGGGTCGGGCTATACTGGAAAATCCTTCAACAAACCTACGGTAGTATCCGGCCAATCCGAGAAAGGCACGGACTTCAGTCTGAGTGGTTGGGGCTTTCCATTCTTCCACTGTTTTGATCTTGGCGGGATCTACGGCAATACCTCCTGCAGACAAGATATGTCCCAGGAATCCTACTTCTTTCAGCCAAAACTCACATTTGCTAAACTTAGCATACAGCTGATGTTCCCGAAGTGTATCTAGGATAGCTTCCAGGTGTTGCTCATGTTCTTCTTCGGACTTGGAGTAAATAAGAATGTCATCGATGAAAACAACGACAAACTTATCCAGAAAGTTCATGAAAATCTTATTCATGAGGTTCATGAAATAAGCTGGGGCATTGGTTAATCCAAACGACATGACATTGCACTCATACAATCCATATCTGGTGGTGAAGGCAGTTTTGGGAATATCCGATGCACGGATCTTCAGCTGATGATAACCAGTCCTAAGATCAATCTTAGAGAACACAGTGGCACCGGTCAACTGGTCAAACAGGTCTTCTATCTTTGGCAAGGGGTATTTGTTTTTGATGGTGACATCGTTAAGCTTACGATAATCCGTACATAAACGACTGGCACCGTCTTTCTTATTCACAAACAACACTGGGGATCTCCAAGGCGACGCACTTGGTCGAATCAGACCTTTGGCTAGCAGTTCATCCAGTTGCTTCTTTAGTTCCACTAACTCTGCTGGGTTCATGCTATAGGCTCTCTGGGCTATAGGTCCTGTTCCAGGGATTAACTCGATGATGAACTCGATATCCCGATCTGGGGGCATACCGGGTAGACCTTCCGAAAACACATCAGGGTATCGACAGACAACCCTGATCTGATCCAGAGTGGGTTGGGCTACACTTTGGTTGCAGGTAAATTTCCTGGGTAATCTTTCAGATACATGTTCTACTATGATACCGGTGTGGCTAGTCATGGTGATGGCTTTCTTGGCACAGTCAATCAATCCTTGGTGTTTTGCCATCCAGTCCATTCCTAGTACAACTTCCAAACCTTTGGTTCCCAAGATAATCAGATTGGCATAAAAGTCTACTTCATGGATTCTGATGGGTACATTTTTGCAAAATTTTCTGGCTTTGGTGGTTGATCCGGGAATTTGAACTATCATGACATGCTTCGAACCGATAGGTTGAATTTTACTTGTGGATGCAAAGTCTTCGGTGACAAAAGAATGCGATGCTCCGGAATCAAACAACACTCTGGCAGGTACTGAGTTGACAGAAAACATACCCAGTACAACATCTGGTGCTTCCTGGGCTTCTTCGGCATTCATGTGGAAGAGACGGCCGCTGCGGTTATTGGGGTTGTTGGGGGCGAACTTCTTGCCGGTGGAGACACGGCGTTGCTGCTGAGCAGGGGCAGCGGTGTTGCCGGCGAGCTTGGCGAGCCTCTTGGGGCACTCGTTGGAGTAGTGTCCCACTACATCGCACTCATAACAAGTGATGGTGGACTTGTCCTTGGTGGCGACGGGAACAGCGTTGCTCCCAGTCCTTGGAGCGGTGTTGGTGTTGTTGTTGTTGGTGTTGGGGGCTCGCATCGGGGCGCGGTTGAAGTGATTGGTGTTGTTCTGGTAGTTGTGGTTGTTGTTGTGCTGGCCTCTCGGCTCGGGGTTTCCTCCACTCCGGTTCTGAAAACCGGGACGTGAAGTCTGCATCTGGGGCTTGTTGTTTCTGGGGGCAAAACCTCCGCTTGAGCTGGGGCGATACTTTGGAGTATTGCTGGGCCCACTCTGGTGCATCATGCGGCGTTTGCGGTTCTCATTGGCTTGGTTTAACTTGCCCTCCATCTGAATGGCAGAGTCAACAAGGGCTTCTAGGTCGGCGAAGGGAATGTTGACGAGGACAGTCTGCATCTCATCATGCAGTCCGTTCAGGAATCTCTCCTGCCTCTTCTCGGTGGTGTCGGTCTCGTCGGGGGCGTACCTTGACAGTGTAAGGAACCTGTCGCGGTATTCTACCACCGTCATCCTTCCTTGCTTCAGTTCATAGAACTCATCCCGCATCTTCTTGATAAGACCCGGGGGCACATGGTACTTGCTGAACTTGAGCTTGAAATCTGCCCAAGTCATGACTTGACCTCCGTTCATGGCACGGGTGCTAGTCCACCAGGCTCGGGCTGGTCCTGCAAGATAGTGGGTTGCAAACAGGACCTTCTCATTGGCTTCAACTCCGGCGACCTCCAAGTTGTTCTCCATAGTCTGGAGCCAGTCGTCGGCGTCAAGGGGTTCTTCGGTCTTGCTGAACACCGGAGGGTTGGTATTCTGGAAGTTTTTGAGTTTGGATCCGGGGTGATCATGATTCCCATGGCCCTGGTTAGCAAGGTTTTGCAGTGCTGCGATGTTGGCTTGACGTTCAGCCCTTTCAGTCTCCCTGTCTTGAAGTAGTGTTTGCAGCAGTTGCATCATGGCATCGTTGTTGTTGCGATTGGGAGGGGCCATCTGAACATACAGAACAATGATAGGATAAGAGGGAAATTCTATGGTTTATTTTGAGTGAGTTTCAAAAACTGGTAACAACTTGAATGCTTTGGATGACACACACAAACATTCATTCATTCATTCCACATCACACATTACAAACTAACATGTCCCACTTCCAATGGTTTTAAGAACCATTTCTCATGCTACGATACACGGGACGGGATACAACTCACACCTACATAAGTGCTCAAGTGCGGCTACCCTCATCCTCAATGTCGATGGGAACGACATCATCAGGGTTTGGTTCCAGGAACGCGTAGTTTTCCTCCTCAGTGAACTCATCCTCCTCAAAGTCGTCATCGTCACTCAGGAAGGCTCCTCCTCCCTGAATATCGATACCGGCTTCGTCTTCCTCCATCTCCTGCAGCTGCTCCTCCTGAGCCTTGACAGTGGTCTCAAGTGATGCTATCTGAGCGCGAAGGCGTGTGATAGTAGCATCCTTCTTCGCACACCGCAGGCGAAGCTTGTTGCGGTCCCATAATCTCAGGTATTAGGCAAAGAGGCATAAATGGTGTATCAAAGGAACAAGAAGGCTAAAGGAGACCCCCCACTTCAACAACAATCGAAAAGGGGTCTACAGAAGAAATCCGGTCTGCAGCCCGGTCCAACCGGACTACGGACCGGCCAGTCCCGGCGTGCTGCCCGGCCAACCGGTCGCCAACCGGGGCGAGTCCGGCGCACGGCCCAGTCAACCGGTCGCCAACCGGGTTCCATACGAGGAACCAACAGATCCGGTTGCCGATCGGTCAACCGGCCTACCAACCGGAGAGTCCGGCGTGCGGCCCGGTCGACCGGTCGCCAACCGGGCGCCAACCGGAGGAGCTCCAGGACGACGCAAAGGGCATCCGGTCGCTGGCCCGGTCCGACCGGCCTCACCACCGGGCAGTCCGGTCTGTGGTCCGGTCAACCGGGTTTGTCGAGAGAAAAGCTGAGGTGGCAAGTGACCAACGGCCATATTTCAAAGAACACTATAAATAGGCCTTCTCCTACCTTTGAACAGTTAGGCACTACACTACAAGCTGTTCTTGAGCTCTCTCTCTCTCTTACTCCATTGCTAGAAACACCAAAAGCCTCAGATCTCCCTCCTCCTCCACTCAAACTCAAATCCCTCCGGGGAATCGTTAGAGGAGGACCCGATCTACTGTTCTACCAAGACAAATCTCCTTCCCCCTTGTATTCAACGAGAAGCTTGCTTCCTAGGGTTCCTTGGAAACCCTAGGTGGCCAAGAGGAGTCCGGAAGCATCCGGGCTGTGGATTTGCTCCGGGCAAGATTGTGAAGGTTTGGAGGCTACCTCAAAGTCTACCACAAGTGAGTGAGCTATTCCTTCGTGGGATAGGCTCCGGAGAATAGGGTGAGCCTTCGTGGCGTGGGGAATCCTTCGTGGGACCTCCACCCCTCCAAACGTGACGTACCTTGTTGCAAAGCAAGGGAACATGGGAATACATCCTCGTCTCCGCGTGCTATCGGTTATCTCTAACCGAACTCCTTACTTGTGATTTAACTTCCTGTGAGAGCCTTCGTGCTCGAGTTAGTTGTATCCTCATATAGGTTGCTTCACCTAGTTTGCATTAGGCTCACCTTTATATTCCGCAAATCCTAATATTGCAAAGAAAGAATTAAAACTTGTAGAAACCTATTCACCCCCCCTCTAGGTTTACCATCTCTATTCTTTCACAAATCCTCCAGTTGAGTTGTTGCAGTGCTTCTGTGCGTTGCTGGGTCCATTCTGGTTCATCATTCTTCTCTTGCGGTTCTCGTTGGCTTGGTGCAGCTTCCCTTCCATCTGTATGGCTGAGTCAACCAGGGCTTCTAGGTCAGCGAACGGAATGTTCACTAACACAGTTCGCATCTCGTCATGTAGTCCGTTCAGAAATCTCTCCTTCCTCTTCTCATTGGTGTCGGTCTCATCCGGGGCGTACCTTGACAGAGTAAGAAACCTGTCGCGGTATTCCACCACGGAAATTCTTCCTTGCTTGAGTTCGCGGAACTCGTCTCTCATCTTCTTGATCAGTCCTTGGGGCACATGGTATTTGTTGAACTTGAGCTTGAAGTCTTCCCAAGTCATCATTTGTCCGGCATTCATTGCGCGGGTACTGGTCCACCAGGCTCTTGCAGGTCCTGACAGGTAGTGGGTGGCAAACGGTACTTTTTCTGCGGCTTCTACTCCCGCAACTTCTAGGTTGTTCTCCATTGTCTGGAGCCAGTCATCAGCATCTAGGGGCTCTTCTGTCTTGCTAAACATGGGAGGGTTGGTGTTCTGAAAATTCTTCAGCTTCGATCCAGGGTGATCACGGTTTCCGTGGCCTTGATTGTTCTGAGCTATCTGCTGCAGTGCGGCAATGTTGGCTTGTCGTTCAGCTCTCTCGGCTTCGCGGTCTGCCATCATCATCTGTATCATCTGCATCATTGCATCCTGGTTGGTGCTGCGGGTTGGTGGGGCCATCTGAACATTGAGGCAGATGATAAGATAAGAGGAAAACTTCTATGGTTTCTTTGGTTTAAAGTTCAAAAAGTTTCAAAACTTGAGTAGTGTCGCGGGGGTACTACCAACAACACTTTTTCATTCATACCAAACATCACACATTACAAAGCTAACACACCGTTGGTTTTAAGAACCATTCATTCGCTCTACGATACAAGGGGACCGATACAAACTCACACCTACGGAAGTGATTAAGTGAAACTACTACTACTCACTATCCACATCTATCGGGACGTGGTCATCTTCTCCGGCTTCCAGAAACTCATAGTCTTCCATATCAGTGTTCTCATCTTCTTCGAAATCCTCATCATCACTCAGGAAGGCTGCTCCTCCCTGAATGTCTTCATCTTCGTTTCCATCTCCTTCAGCTGATCCTCTTGGGCCTTGACAGTTTCCTCCAAGGATACTATCTTTGCGCAGAGGCGCGCAATGGTAGCGTCCTTCTTGGCACGCTGCTGGCGGAGTGTCTTGCGCTCATGGGCAAGGATCCTTACGGTATCAGTCTGCTGCGCTAGGTGGGCGCGAATCTGGTTGGCGTAGACGCGACAGTTGTCCAAATCCTTCTGGGTCTGGTGCAGCATAAAGTCCAGGTGCTCCACGTGATATTTCACCTCCGGGTGGGGTGACAGTGCCCTGGGTCCTCCGATGGAGTCATGCCTTGCAAGGTGAGCAAAGCGAGTCCCATAAAGCTCAGTCACATGCTGCCCACACAGACGGGCAAGTGCTTCCTGCATGGCTCTAGCTAGTCCATCTAACCAGTTGCTTTCCATGACAGAGAAATGGATCCTCATAGAAATAGGAGGTTCCCTCTTGCCTCGTAGATCCGCAGTGATAACCCACTGTAGTTCCCTTCCGGGCTGGTCGTCCATTTGAGTTCCAAGGAACTCCGGGTGCGGGCGTCCGAGATGCTCAGACAAATCGTCTAAGTCCTTCTCGAAGATCATGTTCCCACCATTCCCCAACTGGTAAAACTTGGTGTTGTGGGGCAACGCCATCTGAAAGTGAATTGGATGAGTAAGTTAGAGATGTGAACAAGTGTGGCAAAATTTTATGTAGATTCATAAGGAAGAGCATGGCTTCTTATTTCAAAAAGATCTCAAAGAGAAGAAAGTGACTAAGTTTTTCAAAAATATTCACTTCATTTGTTTTTGAAACTAAGTTTTTTTAGAACGTCCATTCTAACTAGGGTCTCCTAAGGTCAAACAATGGCTCTGATACCAACTTGTCAACACCCGGATTTTTAAGTCCAGATGCCTATTATGCCATTCATCGCAATCCCAGGAATATTGTTTTTGCGAGACATAATAGATTGATATCACAACACATCATTCATTACAACACATAATCGTCTTACAACAAAGGATCACATGATCCAGTCTTAATACAACATAGGGGATCTAAGGATCCAATTACAAAACACATAGCGGAAACGAAGTAGCGGTCGTGGTCCATCTGTTCCACAGGCAACTGTTGACGTCAGGAATGGTCCTAGTTGTCGTAGACGTCCTGCTGTCCATCTTCCTCGTACTACTGTTCTCCTTCATAGACTGGTCATTTGAATAGCCAGGGACAAAGCCATGAGTACTTTAAAGTACTCGCAAACTAATACTAATGTAAGCACTATCAACTATAGTAAGGGGGTGCTAAGCTCTAGGTTTATTTGCATTAAGCCAATTTTAGTTCATAAACATTTAGTAAAAGACTCCTCATTTTCCTAACTTATTCCAGTGGGAACATTAGTGTCATTCCCACAACTCTGTTGTGATTCATGTCAAATTCACCTTTCAAGTTCAAGTCATAATTCACCAGTCACATGTCACATTTTTTAAAAGCTCTGATGACGGAACAGTATGGCCTTTCCAACTGTCCTTAACCGTGGACGCGGCTATTCGAATAGGTTTACACTATGCAGAGGTTGCACACTTGTGCCACAACATTTGATTACATCCGTCAGGGGTAACCCTGAATAATCGTAACTCAGTACGCGGATCATCAACCATAACCTTTCACTTACATATCCTAGTATAGGCACCTCTCCCCATGAGCTTGGCCTCCCAGTGAAGACAAACCGTCAGCCTTGGAACTGCACAAGGCTTGGGCCGAACATTCACCTCATTTCACGTCATTTCACATCAATTCACTTTCCACGGAGGCAGCCTCGGCATAACCCCTATGACGCTTGTTTAGAGGGAACCCATACTAAGACACATAAACTTCTAGTTAAGCCCTACCCATAATCAGGTATTGTGGGGGTACTTGTAAAATGGAATGGTATCGCATCCGAACCCAACCATCAGTTTTTATCAAATTCATCATGTCATTCAAGTCACATTCACCTTCAAAATATTTCAAAGTCATTTCATTTCACATGTTCCCATCTAGAGTAGTCAATTTTATTTGTTAGCACTAGCAACTAGTCATGAGGGGTGCTAACTAGCTTTGATTGCTCTAGGCTATATTTGATGCACTTGTGCTACTCTAGAATAAGTGAATCATGAATCAAAAAGTAACTTTGATAAATCAAATTCAATAAAGCTTGTAAAGTAAAAACTTAGGATATGACCATTAAGCATAAAGTAAAATGTGGTGATGCCTTGCTCTTGTAGAGATTTGCACTTTGCAAGAATATTAGCTTGCCTTCAGTGGTGTATTGATCAAAGTGGTCTTCTTCTTCCTGGAACTAGACCTCCTCCTCTCGGTACTCCTCGGTACTAGCGTCTAAAAACGGATACGAGGTAACAATCACCAATCAAAGTTTAAGAGCTAGACTAAGCACACAATTGGTTCATACAAGCTAGGATAGCATCACAACATTATTATTATGTTGGTTGACTTTGTTTTCCTCTTAAGAAAAAATATTTTCCTCTCATTACAAATATTAATTAAGGTTTCTATTTATTTATTTGGAGAAATAATTTCCTCTCATTGAATCTTGTTAAGATTTAATTTCCTCATATGATAATATATGAACTCATGTTGACCAAGGTCAACACTTCATATCTATCATTTGGGAAAAATGATTTAAATGAGGTTCTAACCTCATACAATTTTAAACCTTAGTCTTACAACAATTTAATGTCTCTAAGTAATCCATTATGAGATTATATAGACCAAGTCAACACCTCACTTTGAATCGCTTAGGACCATGATTTAAATGAGAGGAAACCTCTCATACTAATTAAGAAATAATTTTGGATAATTTAAATGGACTAGAAATAGCTACATAGCCATTCTCTTGCTCTAGTCCATGATCATACAAACAACTAGGTGATGTTTTTACATAAACATGTAGAGTATGTGAAATGTGATTTATGAGAGTTGGAATCAACTCAAAATCACTTAGGGTTGATTTTTAATAATTGTTTGAAGTTGGAAAAGGCCCTACCTTGTTATTTTTGTCACAGTAATTCTACACAGAAATTTGAGATGAGACCAGTGTGGTTGGATAGAGTTTTTCACCCTCTTTCCAACAACACCAAATTCATCAAATTTGGTTGGGTAGTGATTCTATTCAATTTTGAAAATAGCATCTGCAAGCAAATTGACTTAAACTGGGAATTCGAATTTGAACTAACTGGGCCTGGCGGGAAAACGAAGTGGGCCGAAACGGTTTGAAAAGGCAAAAGCCAGCCTACCATGCGTCCAGCACGCGTGGGCTGCCTGACTAGGTGGGGGCCACTTGTCAGCGGGTGTTACAACCCGAAACGGTATGATCTAATCTGCGCCGCACGATTAGAACATGATCCGACGGACCACGTTCATCATCGTCGACGGCGAGAGAGAGGCTCTGGCGCGGCGAGGGGAGGGGGTCGACGGCTCACCGGCGGCGCGGCGATCGTCGGCGATGTGCTGCGGCGACGTTGTCGAAGACGGGGAACCTCCTGGTAGCAGTGGCATCTCCGGGGATGGCGTCTATCTCCGGCGAGCTTCGGCGGCGGCTCACGGGCAGTGATGAAGCGATTGGGGGTCTACGATGGGCAATGTCGAGCGGCGAGTGGATGAGGAGGGTCAGAGAGGAGAGGGGAAGCTGTTGGTGTGCTTGATTTGGAGCGGGAGGCCCTCCTTTTATAGCGGCGAGGCGAGGCCAGGGTGCTGCGGAGGTGGCGGTCATGGCGACGTTGCTACAGGGGCACTGGTGGACTGGCAATGACGCACGCGAGTTGGCAGAGTCAGTGAGGTCACGCAGCGCTTGACGGCGGTGAAAATGAAGCAAGGACGAGGGCAAGAGGGTGACGGGAGCGCTCAGTACGGCGGCGGACGTCGGCGAAGCGGTCGTCGTCTACAGCGTTCCCGCGGGCTAGTGAGCTTGTCCAGCGTGGAGAGGGTGGCGTGGCGCAGCTGCTGACGTGCGGAGATGGCGAGTGAGGGCGTAGGGCAGTGGGGCGATGTCATGTCTGTGCGTGCCCGTGGCGCGCGCCGTGCGCGCTCTGGCGTGCGCGTGCGTCACTAGGCGCGCGCGTTCTGGCGCGTGTGGTGCACCAACTCGTCGACCACCGTGCCCAGCGCGTGCAGGAGAGTGAGGGGAGAGTGAGTGACAAAGTTTGGCACGTTGAATTTGACCAGAGAGAGATGGAGCATGTGTGAGTGTCATGCATGCACGGCATGGCATTGTCCTGGCCAAAAACGTCATCAACTTGTGTCTCCAACGCATGGCAATGCCTACTGGGTGCTAGGAGGGTTTGGTGATGACATAGGGTTGAGGGTTGAGGCAATTACACACTGGATATTGCAATGCATAGAGTTGGCAGGTTCATGCACACAAGGTGCTCGACCAAATGACCGCATGAACATAATTTTTGAACTTTTGATTGAATTTTGGTGGGTTGGCTTCATATAATATTTGAAGTCTAATGGTGATGGTGGTGCTCAAAATGAAGTTGATTTGCAAAATGCCAAATTGGGTATGATCTTGTTTTTTGTTTCATTGTTACTACTTTGGTTGATCATAACTTTGATTTTAGCAAGAGTTTGCAGGGGTGTGTTTGAGCAAAGTTGTTCAGCTTGATGTTGTCTTGGATGAGGTGCAAAGAGTTGGCAAAGTTTGGTTTAGGAATCTCTTAAGACAGAGGCTCAAAGAGGGCATCATGCTAAAAATGGCAGATTTGACCGTTAGTGCATGTGAGCTCATTTTGAATTCAAATTTGATTTGATTTGAGTTTCTTTGATTCCAAAAGTGTTAATAAGTGTTTAGTGACCATCTCCAACCAATGGTGCAAGCCAAAATGGTCTAGGTTAAAGATTTGCAAAAATGGCCATAAGCACATATGTGCATTTTATGTTTTTATTTTCTTTTCCTTTTCTTTGACCAAAGGTTTTTGTTTTGAGTTCATGGAGTGTTAGATTAAGGTTAGTAAGGGTTTCAAACTATTTGGGCCAAGTATAATGGCATAGGTCAAGATTTGATATTATGGCTATGTGCCACATATGCCTGTATGCATATGTTTATTTTCTTTTTGTTTCACATTGAATTTAGTTGGTAAGTCGATAGGTTGGGTTTGTTGAGGTTTTGCAAACCATCTAGACAAGGTAGCTCATGGCATGGTTGTTTATTTGCAAAAATATAACCATAGGCCTACATAGGCGTTTTCTTTTTAATTTACTTTCTTTTTATTTTGTTTTATCTTGGATGGTAAAAAGGAGAGCAAGGTTTAGGGTTTTAGATCCTTTCAAAATATTTCAACAACAAACATGGTAATGTCACAACATATAAGCATGATCACTATGCATCAAACTTAATTTAATAAAAGTTTTTGTCGGTTCCAAATTTTGGAATTAGGGAAATTCATTTTCTTTGTTTTGAAATTTTTGGGATGTTACAGCCCCACCCACGTCGCTGCCTCGGGCCGCACGCTCCGGTCAACGCTGCCACGCGCGTTGGCCTGGGCCTCGCTCGCCCTCACGCTGGCCCGCGCATCGCTGGCCCCGCTGCCCCCTCGCTCGCTCATTCGCGTCAATCCCTGCGCAGGTCCCGCTCGCTGCGTGCCTGCCTCGCTGACCGAGCGACTCCCACGCTTTGCCTTACCATGGTACACACAAGCACCGGCCCGAATTTTCTTTCTGCAGCCCAACGGGCAGAAAAAAATGAGCCCCCTATTTAAGCCTTTCTCTCTCTATCTCTTGGCACTTCTTCTTCCCCAATAAGCTCTCCACCATTGTTGAATTTTTGGAGAGCTTCCCCCTCCCTCAATCCCTCCACGATTCTTGCTCAAATTTGAGGAAAATAGAGAGGAGGTCTAGATCTATATTTGCACCAATCAATTTCCCCTCTTTGTGAGGAAATCACTAGATCTAGATCTTGGAGAGAAATTTGGTGTTCCTCTTCTTTTGTTCTTCCTCTCTTATTCCCCCAATAGCTTTAGTAGCTTTGTTGGAATTTGAGAGTGAAGGATTGGACCATCTTTGTGGTGTTATTGCCATTGCATTTGGTGCATCGGTTTGACTTCTCTGCGGTGATACGTGGAGGTGAAAGTTCGTGAGACATTCACTTCGGGAGCTTGTTCCCGGAGCTTGTTCCTCTTGGGTCTTTGGATCCTAGACGGCTTAGTGGTCTTTGTGGTCTTTGTGGTGTTCTTGGGGACTCCAATTAAGTTGTGGAGATTCTTCAAGGGCAAGGCCTTTGTGGCGATTTATTGGGAGCTTCCAATTAAGTTGTGGAGATAGCCCCAAGATTTGTGCGGGTTCGGTGACCACCCTAAGGTTCCATAGTGGATCGAGGACATTCCTTTTGGTGGGAATTCTCGAGGAGAATACGGTGGCCTTCGAGCATTTGGAGTGACTTGTCCTCCACACCTCTCCAATGGAGAGTAGCACTCGCAAGAGTGTGAACTTCGGGATACATCGCCGTCTCCGCGTCACTTCGGTTATTCCTATACCCGAGCTCTTTACTTAAGCACTTTACTTTGTGATAGCCTTCGTGCTTGAAGTTATATATCTTGCTATCACATAGTTGCTTGAATTGCTTAGCATAAGTCGTTGGTGCACATAGGTGAACCCTAGTTATATAGGTTTTGTACTTGACAAATTAAACGCTAGTTTTATTCCACATTTGTTAAGCCATATTCGCAAAAGTTTTAAACCGCCTATTCCCCCCCCCCCCCCCTCTAGGCGGCATCTGTGTCCTTTCAAACGCCGAGTGATGTGACAGACACATTGTGAAACGATGCTAAAACATGTTTTCTAAGGGCATCTGCATTGCAAGATGGTTAGAGAGGTGCTTTGAAAAGTAGATTTTTTTAAGCACTAGTGCTTGTTTACACTGGTTAGATGTCTAACTAGTCATCTATTTTATATAAGTAATCACCCATTGTAAAAAAAATCTTAATTTAATTTTATAAGAATCCGCTAGGCACTTTGCATTGTACATGGCTCTGGTTCAAGAACTTTAGCTAGAGGAGGTAAAATGGGTATGCTCAAGATTATTAGAGACGGGTTTGTTTATTGAAGAAACGTTCATCAATGTGCTCATGTATAGTCTTTCTAGTGCGACCGTTTTGGCCATCCAAATCCTGTCCATTTGCACTAAAAAAACACGATCATAAAAAACTGCAAGTGAAAACAAAAGGGGATTTTGATAAAAATAACCCTTTGGCGAAAAAATTAAAAATTAGAGGGAAGAAATGGAGGGAAGTTAAGGGGGAATACAAGAAAAAACGGAGGAGATGAATAGATTCGATCTCCACAATTATGTCGTGCACACATATATTTAGTCATGTCAAAAAATTAATTAAAATGGCAGAAATTAAGTAGGCGTTCTACATAATATGCATTTTACTTTTTCCAAAGGTGAATGGAAAATTTATACATCTAAAAAGTAAATTGACTAGCGAGATATTATGCATACCAGTTGAGTATTGGTGTGTCCCAAGGCATACACTGCAATGCATGGAATTCGTTATCATCCGTATAGTCCGCAACGGATTAACTTACCAACACAAATATCCGTAGCTATGTCGGTATTTTGCAGCTCATTTTTAAAGCGTTGCAAAGTATACGATGCTCTATGGGGGGCTCGTTGTAGTATATAACATAGAATAACCCTCCGGCGAAACTATTTCACTGGCCTAACCCTTTTGTGTCATGCCTGCGCGAGCGGCCACACATTGTGGCCTCCGTGGTGTGGCCAGCCTCCGTAACAGAGTGTGTGGCGCCTCTCCCTCAGGCGCCACACATTGGAATGTGTGGCGCCGCTCCCATAGGCGCCACACATCCACTTATGTATATCTCCCGAGCCGCCCCTGCTCGACCCAGCCTCATTTCTTCTTCTCTATTTCTTCCTTCTCCTCTCCCCAACCAGGCGTCTCACCTCTCTCCCCAACCCAAATCCCTCTCAAATCTTGGTGTATTTCTATAGCTTTGTCCGTGGAATTCGTTCCCAACCTGTCCCTTAAGGTGATCTCCTCCGATCCTCTTCTTTTCATCCAAGGTTTTCATGGATTTGGTTAGATCTAGATGTGAAACCCTAGATGTGAAACCCTAGAATGATTTTCCAACCCAAGTTGTTTGGAATGTTAGGGTTTGTTGGACTAGGAAAAGTGTTAGGGTTTGGTTGTATGGGTAGATTTGTTTTGTCTTGCAATGTCTAATTATTGAACACATGTATCTATGTGTTGTTGAAATTATGCTAGGGATGACAAGAATTGTTCATGTTCATCATGTGGACAAGGATGCTTTTTTGAAAGGAAACATGGAGCCGGACCCGGATGAGCTTGACTTGGTGTTTGGACGTAGCCCTAACTATGCCGAGGTGGTAGCACAAGTGAGGATTGACTTTAATTGGAATGGGCCAAGTGATGTTGTTGAGCTAGAGGAAAGACATAATGTGGGATTTGGAATGCATCCGTTGGAAGACAATGGGTATCAACTCCGAGCAACGTTGGACCGTTTACAAGGAGACGGTGGCTGAATCACATGACAAGGTTATGGAGTTGTTTGCGACCAAGATGGTCGATGCTAATTTACAGCTTGACCTTAACCGACCGATTGACCTTAACTGGCGTGCCTCCCCGATTGATGCTAGGAGTCCACCACCCATGAGCCAAGAAGAAAGAACCTCCCATGACCCAAGAAGAATCGTTGGAGAAAGAGTATGATGAGTATGAGCACGATGAGAATGCTTTCCAGATCAATGACAACAATGTTGGTGATTTGGACACATATTTGACGCAAGAGAATATGGACCACTCCATCCCTTATTCCCGATGTTATGCATCGGACTTGGAGGATGGTGGTCCCGATGAAGATCTTGATGAGGATGGGTTGACGGCTAAGAAAGCCGAAAGAGTCGATATCTTCAAGAAGGTAACTGGACAGGATATTCGGATACCATTGTTTCGTGATGTTAGCCTTGCGGATGGGGCCGTGGTTGATGGTTGCAAGAGTTTACTTCTTGGAGCTAGGCCAATTTCCCACCGGGATGTGGATCACAAGAAGAAATGGATAGTTAAAGGGTTGACGTTCGAGACCTTATTGGAATTTAAGGTATGGATCAAAGAGTTCTCGATTAATCATCATCACCCTTACACCATTGTTCACTCGTACTTCAGGAAGTGCTACACGGTTAAATGTGAAGAGGATCGGTGCCCATGGATTGTCCGTGCAAGGCCTTTGAAGGGAGGGCTTGCTTGGCACATAACAAATTGTGTATCAACTCACATATGCCTGGGGAACAAGCTTGATGGCGCGGATGCCAAGCTAGACCACCGTCAACTCACATATTGAGTAACAGTAAAACTTAACCATCTAGGAGCTCTAACAGCGATTTGACAACCTTAACCGTTAGATCTGCTCATCTAACGTTCCAAATCAACTCAGTAATCCCGAAACGGTATGTAAACTCTGTTTACTTTGTCTAATCGAGTTAAATGGCCCAGCCTATCATTACTGGGCTGCTACTCCACAAAATGTATAATCCGCGCGGCCCATACTGCGTATTGAAGCCTCAAAAGATCTGTTTTCGTTCCCGTGAGGGTTTGCAGAAATACGAGGTTCGAAAAAAAAAGCTGATCCAGATGGGTTACTGTAACGTACGAGGGCGTTGATACTAAACGGCGGCGACGCTGTTCCCACTTTTCTCCATTGCGTAGCTGCGTTCTTCAGTTACCATTCAGGCCACGGCAATTAATTGGTTGTAGTGGTATGCAGATCTTTTGATTGAGTACTCCTCCTTTTGATTGAGTACTCCTCCTGTTCATGTCGTGCTACCCAGATTGTCTTCTCGGCGGTCCTTTCCCGAGCTCCACGATGGGTTCGGTTGGTCTTATTTTAACAATCAATCTGCATGCATATTGTTTTTGTTATATATGCAGAGCTAACTTCCCTATTTCCCTCTCTCTCACACGATCTGGGCGAATCCGTTGGTGCGCTGCCACTCCCCAAAACCCCACCTGTTGCCTTCCCTCAAACTTCCGCGAGTCGAACCCGAGCGCGAGTGCGGTACCCCTCCCCAGATTTTCTCCACCGCCGCAGTTGAAGACTACTTCAACTTGCGGCGCCCTTCGCAGATTCTAAGCTGATTATGATTGTTAACTTTGCAGGTTATCAGGGCGGAGGCAGTTGATGTTGCAAGGCAACTTGCACTAAAAGAGGGCTTGCTGGTAGGCAACTGCACAAATAATTGTATTACCATCGACTTACCAGTTTTTTTTTTTGCTTGCTTGTGGTACCATTTGCGTCAAAATCTCCTAATTTGGATTCATGACTTGTTAAGTTGTTCGTTTTTACCGGTTGGCATTTCGTCAGGTGCTGCAGCAGTTGCTGCTATGAACGCAGCCAAAATATCTGAAATGCAGGAAACCATGTTGCATGAGATGCCACACAGCGCCGCACAGCGAGGGGCAGCAGGGGCCGCTCTTCCCGGTCCTTATCCATCTGGACACCACCAAGGACTTCGCCCCGCTTCCGGAGGGCAGTTCTGCCCCTTGGCCTCACGTCGAGCGCTTCCGCTACGAGCTCGGCGTCGAGGATAGTGCGCCGGCTGGACGCTTGGCTCGCCGCCGTTCTGGTGTGCATGATCGCCTGCGCCACGCGCGTCGAGACGATGACGACGAAGACGCGCCGCGCGGACGTCGTCGCCGAGAGCGCTCCCGTGGCAACCGTCGTGGCGGCCTCCTTGGCTGCAGGTCTGACAGCTCCGTTGGCGCTGCGGGCCAGCAGCGTCGCCACCGTGACGACGACAACGGTCGTGGCAGCCGCCGCCGCGCGGACGGGCCCCGCGACGACGATGACATCCGTGGCCGTTCCCGCTCGCATTCCATGGATGGGCGCCGCTCCTGGTCCAGCTCTCCGGGGTCGCCTGTGGGCGTTCTCACCCCCTGCCGCCAGCCTATCTTGCTCGGCAAGCCGGTGGCACCACCTTTCGAGCTGCTCCCCGGTGCACCGCCCATCCCCGAGCCGGACATGCTTCCGCTACGCTCCGACCTCGACTCCTTCTGGCACGATCTTGTGCGTGGCGACCCGCTGCTCCTCGATGACGCGCTGGCGTTCACGCCCGTGACGGCGACGCCGGCCTGGTCGCCGCTGCAGCTTGATGGCGATGCCATGCTCTGGCCGGCTCAGGAGGCTGATCTGGGATCGTGGACCGGCCTCTCCGCAGCTGAGCTGGGTTTGGAGACCCCCGTCCTGCCTCTTAGGGAGCTGGTGTCGGACCCCGCCGTCGAGTTGCTGCCCGCCCCGGCCGATCAGCCGCAGCTGGAGCACTCAGGCGCCGGGCCTCTTGTGCCATGGCCCTCCCTGGGTTACTTGGCTCCGGAGGCCTATGGCGGCCAAGCGCTGCCTCTCTCGCCGCTTCCGCTCGCTGCGTTGGCCTCTCCGGCGCTCGAGGTCGACGCCATCACCTCCAGGCTTGGCTCGCTCGAGGTGGACTGCAACACCACCTTCCTGACCAAGGTGTTTGGGCTGCTGCCTCCGTCCATCATGGGCGCCCCGCCGGCCTTCGCGCCGTTCCCTGCGGAGGAGCTGATCATGGTGCCAACGCCGGCCCCTGCAGCTCCTGCGGCCACTCCTCCGGTCGCGCGCCGCAGCAGTGCTCGGACCGCCAAGACGGCACCCGGCCTCACCCAGGCGCAGAAGGCGCAGGCACGGCTCGCGCAGCAGCTCGAATTCATTGATGCTCCGCAAAAGTTCACCGCCAAGACCAGGGCCAAGTATGTTGATCGCTTCAAGGCCCCCCTTGGCGTGCTCACGTCCAAGCTCGCCCGCGCCACGGGCATCCACTCGTCTGCGCGCATCTTGCTCCCGGACGACGAGCTTGCCCCCTTGGCGGGCGAGGCGCTCGGCGCTGCGGCTTGAGCCTGCTCTGCTTCCCAGGGATCACCTAGTTCTCCATGTTAGAACACCTAGCTGCTATGTCTGTGTCTGTGTCTGTGGTAACTTGCATGTCTGTGGTAACCTGCATGTCTGCGCCGCCGCGAGGCTGCGTCTTCCTGCCCGCTCGTGGCTTCTCCACCAAGCGGCTGTCGTTGTTGTTGCTTAGATTGTGGTGCTTAGGCCGAGCATCTGTGCCCTGTCGCGGCCATGTTGTAATCGTTCTCCAAAGTGCGTTGGCTCCTTGTTTGAGCCAACGAGTTGTGTTGTTCCGTCTCACCTCCGTGTCTGCCGAGTTTCCCTTATGGGTCGCTCCTTCTCAATTCTGAACTGGAACCCTCGCGGCCTCAACGCTAGGGCTCGTCGCTTGGCGGTTCAGTCGCTCGTCGACCAAGTCTGCTGCTCGGTCCTCTGTCTGCAAGAGACCAAGTTGGCCAACTTCTCCCCGGAGGCGCTGCGTGAGACGGTTGGGCCTAGGCTTGATGGCTCGGCCTTTCTGCCGGCGAATGGCACACGAGGGGGTGTCTTGCTCGCCTGGAGCACGTCCATGTTTGTGGGAGATTGCATCGAGGTGTCCGACTTCGCGGTGACGGCTCGTCTCTCGCCTTGTTCGGGTGGGGCTCCCTGGTTCATTACCACGGTCTACGGCCCGGCAGACGATGCCCGCAAGCCGGAGTTCCTCCAGGAGCTCATTGCTCTCCGGAGCCGTGTGCCAGGTCCCTGGCTCATTCTAGGGGACTTCAACCTCATCTATGAGGCGCGGGACAAGAGCAACAACAACCTCGATCGCCGGATGATGGCCCGTTTCTGTGCTGCTCTCAATGCTAGCGAGCTGAAGGAGATCAAGCTGGCAGGGCGCCGATTTACTTGGTCCAATGAGCAGAATGTTCCCACCTTCTGCCGGCTTGACCGGGCCTTCTGTGACGCGGACTGGGATTGTGCCTTCTCCAACGCGCGTCTGCAGCCTCACGCGTCGGCTATGTCCGACCACTGCCCGCTCATCCTCACCTGCGACTCCCCGATATCGCGGCCGCCACGCTTCCGCTTCGAGGCCTTTTGGGTACACCTTGACGGCTTCCAGGAGGTTGTCTCCCAGTCTTGGCAGACCCCCTGTCTAGCGCAGGATGCAGTGGGCCGCCTTGAGGAGAAGCTCACAAGGGTGGCAAAAGCCCTCCGCCTTTGGCACAAGCACTTCATCGGCGACACCAAGCTTCAGCTGCTTATGGCGCAAGACACGGTCATGCTCCTTGATGCGGCGCAGGAGTCCAGGCAGCTGCAACCAGATGAGCTTGAGCTTCGAAAGGCCCTCAAGTCGCGCATCCTTGGACTTGTGGTTGTCGAGCGGATTCGCCTTCGGCAGCGGGCTCGAGTCAACTGGCTGAGAGTCGGCGACGCCAACTCGCGGTTCTTCCACCTCAAAGCCAATGCTAGGCGTCGAAAGAACTTCATCCCTTCACTCTCCGGCAGCCACGGGATTGCGACGGAGCATGCTCACAAGGCGGATGTCATCAAAGAGTTCTTTGGGTCCCTCATGGGGACGCCTGCGGCCTCCGGATCTGTCTTCGATTGGGATGTGCTCGGGCTGCCCTCGATCGACCTCTCTGAGCTTGATGCCCCCTTCTCAGCTGACGAGATCCTTGCTGCCATCGCGGATCTGCCGGCTGACCGTGCTCCTGGGCCGGATGGTTTCAGTGGGGCCTTCTTCAAAGCAGTGGCGCCCATCATTATCCAGGACCTTGTCCTGGCCTTCCGGCAGATCTTCCTGCTAAACCGGACGAGCCTGCATAGGCTGAACGAGGCGCATGTGGTCTTGATCCCCAAGTGTGATGGCGCTGCTACCCTTGGCGACTTCCGGCCTATCAGCCTCCTTCATAGCTTCGCCAAGCTGTTCATGAAGGTGCTGGCTACGAGGCTGGCCCGGCGTATCGACACCCTTGTCTCGCCAGTGCAGAGTGCCTTCATCCGCGGCCGCTCCATCCAGGACAATTTCCTGCTGGTCCAAGGACTTGTGCGACGATTCCATCGGACCAAGTGCCCGGCTCTGATGGTCAAACTCGACATTGCCAAA
Organism: Lolium rigidum; assembly: GCF_022539505.1. Lineage (NCBI taxonomy): Eukaryota > Viridiplantae > Streptophyta > Magnoliopsida > Poales > Poaceae > Lolium > Lolium rigidum. Next base: position 190,710,628 of record NC_061514.1, read on the forward strand.
GCTTTTGACAGCGTCTCCTGGACTTACCTGCTGGACATGCTGCGGGCTAGGGGTTTCAGCCAGCGCTGGTGCGACTGGATCGCCCTTCTGCTCTCCACCGCCTCGTCCCGTGTCATCCTCAACGGCAGTGTGGGTGACCGCATCCGTCACCGCCGCGGGCTGAGGCAGGGCGACCCGCTGTCCCCCTTCCTCTTCATCCTGGCGATGGAACCGCTGCACCGCATTCTTTCCCTCGCGGCTGAAGATGGAGTGTTGTCACGGCTGCGTGGCCGTGCCAATGACATCAGGACCTCCCTCTACGCTGATGATGCGGTCTTCTTCATCAACCCAGTGAAGGCAGAGCTTGAGGCAGTCCGTGGCATTCTCTCCCGCTTTGGCGAGGTCACTGGCCTGCATGTCAACTTTACCAAGACCGCTGTGATACCCATCAGATGTGAGGGCCTGGACGTCACTGACATTGTGTCACCGCTCGGGGCTAGGATCGCTGCTCTACCTTGCAAGTTCCTCGGGCTGCCTCTCAGCCTCCGCAAACTTCGCAAGGTGGACTTCCAGCCCCTGCTTGACCGCATCGCTAGCCGCCTTGCTTGTTGGAAAGCCAAGCTGCTCTCGGCAGCCGGTCGCCTCGTGCTTCTCAACGCCGTCCTCTCCGCTCTCTCCACCTACTGGATCTCCATCCACTCGCTTCCGGTATGGGTGCGCAAGGAGATTGACCGCCTCCGCAGGGCTTGGCTCTGGCGTGGCGACGACACCTGCCATGGTGGTCACTGCAAGATGGCTTGGAGTCGTATCTGTCGGCCTCGCGACCTTGGCGGCCTCGGGATTGTTGACCTCGACCGCTTCGGAGCTGCCCTCCGCCTTAAGTGGCTTTGGCGTGAGCGCGTCGCTCCAGACAGACCCTGGGTCAGCATGCCGGTGCCGTGCTCCACAGCCGAGCGTGAGATCTTCGCCGCGGCTACGACAGTCGCTCTCGGCGATGGTCTAACGGCCAGATTCTGGTTTGACAGCTGGATGGATGGCCACGCCCCCTTTGCCCTCATGCCGGGTCTCTACGCCGCGTCGCGCCGCAAGCAGCGATCCGTGCACGAGGCGCTACTGAACCGCCGTTGGGTGCAGGACCTTCGCGGCAGAGTTTCTTCGGAGCTCCTGCCGGACTTCGTTCGCCTTTGGCTTGCGGCGGAGCGCGTCCACCTCACACCTGGAGAGCCCGACGCCTTCACCTGGCTCCTGTCGGACTCAGGCTCCTACTCGGCGGCTTCGGCATACAAGCTACAGTTTCTCGGCTCCACCGAGTCCCCCCTGGTCACCTCCATCTGGGACGCATGGGCGCCGGCTAAGTATAGACTGCTCGCTTGGCTAATGGTGCAAAACCGTGTCCTAACGGCGGATCGTCTGATGGCCAGGCAATGGCCGAACTCCTACTTCTGCCCCCTTTGCTGGCGCAACCTCGAGACGGCTGAGCACCTCCTCGTCGAGTGCCCTTGGTCGCGCAACCTTTGGACATTGGTGGCATCACGGTTCGGCCTTGCCTCTCTCAGGCCGGGGACCTGGCTTTCTCCGGGCCCTCTGTCGGCTTGGCTAGCCTCCCTTGCATCTGCCGCGCCAACGGAGGTGAAGGCTTGCAAGTCTATCGCTCTCCTGGTCATTTGGGCCATATGGCGCGAACGTAACGACCGGATCTTCCGGGCCCGCGAGCGTCGACCGGTAGAAGTCCTTGGCGATATTATAGATGAGCGATCGTGTTGGGCGTTGGCGGGTTGCCGGCACCTTAGAGCGCGAGAGTAATCGCATGTGCTTGGGCTACCTCCGGGGGCCCTTCTTGTAACCTTTCTACTTTGAGTTCCCTGTAACTCTTTTTCCTCTATCAATGAAATCGCAGCTCTCCTGCGCTTCCTCAAAAATGTTGCATGAGATATTTCCATCCATTTGAATCTGTTGCCGTTATGGCATGGCTAGAGGTTTAAAGACTGAAACATATTCCTCTCTAATGAACATCCACCGATAATAATAAACTCATAGGAGCTATGCTCCAGGAGCACCTCCATCTCGATGTTATTTTTATTCTTTTTTGGATGGACGCATTCATATCTCTAGCTTTTCTTTTTAAGATTTCCTCACCTAGGTTTCAGATTTGATTTTAATCACTAGCATGGAGGAAGACTCATCAGGCATCAGCTTGCGCGGTGCAGCGAAGGTACCGTTCCGCAGGCATGGTGCCAACAAGGACGGCCACAACGCTTCCCCCCTATCCCCTCGGGGGTCGTGGGCTTACCCTCCAGCTGCGAGGTGGATCTAGGAGGACAGGGAGGAGGTAGCTAGCAGTCCTGTCTGTGAGCCTAAAGACCTGAACAGGTAGGTTCCATCCCATCTAATTCAGGTCCTTGTCTGGCTTTGCTGTAGGAAAATATCTTTCCATCGAACTATCTACTGTGTGATGTTCACGACTGACTTCGAAAATTAGTCGAATGGGTTGCTTGGTGTGAGCGGTTTTGACCACATGACATGTTTTTTTTATGTGGCAGGTGAAAGAGAGGAGGCGAAAAGTATCTTAAGGAAAAATAGAACGAAATTATATTCTAGGCTAGTAACTCATTCCTCCATATCCATGAAAGATTGTCTTAATTTGGCTGCCCAACTCCCAGAGAGGTTCTGATAAAGATAAGAAGAGTGAGAAGAGGCAAAAGAAGAAACGTACTGCCACCAATGGAAGTCCTGAAGATTTTGTTGATACAGGTACTAAAACTGCTTTCTTCTCAAATGACCAAACAATATAGCCCGTCCGCTGTCAGAAATTGTATGCCGCCTTTTCACTTTACTGAATCATACAGCCATGACTTCTGGATTTCATAATCAGAAAATTCTCACAACTATCTATTTTCCTTCTCTTATTGCCATGCAGATGATATGTTTTGTGGGAATCATCACAACAAAAAGACATGGCAAGCTCAAAGCCACCTGTTTTAATAATAAGTCCCTCCATAACCCCGGGCGTACATGATGGTATTCAGAATAAGCATGTGACTATGTGGATTGTTCATAAACTTATCATTTACAGTAAATCACAGGAAACATGTCAATGAGTATTGATTAGTGTGACTCCTCCTATTTATTTTTTGAGCATCGAATCTTCCCAAGTAACTTGGCAATACACATGGATGACAAGAACTAATTATTTATTTACAGGTAATGATTATTTATTTATGTTGATGTCGTTTTGTTCGACATATCAAGTAATTATGTATTGGTGTTAATGTGATGTTGAGTCTTTGGGTCGAGAAGAATGCAAGCTATAATGCTTTGCGGATTCCTAGAATGGACCATGCCGGCAATAGCTACAAAGGTCTTCTATATAATTCATGTTGCCCGGTAAGTGATATATTCCAATGCATAGAAAAAACGTACTAGGCCCCAAGGCCCAATATTTCTTTTGCAAGAATTATAATTTTTTCTGTTGCTTGCAATCTGGTGTTATCAACCTGAGTTCAAAATTGGCATCTACTCAAACAATATGTTTGTTACTGATTGTATATGACTGGGCTGCTGTTATTTTTACTGTAGAAGATTTCATCTATAAAACTTGCGTCCCTCCATATTTGGTAGTGGAGAGAAGCTATCAAGGTATGATCTAGCCCGTTAGAAATTTCTATTTTAGGTAAACGGTTGATTTCTGACTCACTGCATATTATCTCACTAATGAAGAAGTTGTCTATATACCTATACAATGTTTTAATGCTGAATCTTGAGGTAAACAAGGTAGCTCGCATACCAAAGACAGACCAAAACATTATAATTAACTTTATTTACTAAGGCAATATTTTGGTTCAGATGAGTTTGTTGGTCCATTTTCACATTTCCAAATTTAATGATCATTTTGGTAGGTCCACAACTAGAAATATCAGTATTGTGGTACTATAATGTTGTATTCCATTCTTTTCCAATTATAAGGCATTTTGGATATTTCAGTGTATACTACATATGGACTAAAATTAGTGAACAAACGCACTGAAATATGTCCAGGTATATACATTTCAGAAAAGAATGGAACATCTTATAATTCGGAACAGAAGGAGTATCTTACATCTACAAGATTATAGATCAATGTTATCCGGGTTGACCATTTGGAACTATAACACATCTATATTATGCCATGGCATAAATTGTGTATGTAGTTCATCAAATATAGCTTATGTATTTCGTGTGTCGTAATATTTGTGGAATTTCGTATAATATGACCGTAACAAAGGACGGGCGCGGCAACGCGCGCCATTATGATCTAGTTAGTTAACAGTATAACTTAACCATCTAGGAGCCACCAGGGCGTTTTGGGCCATTTCATCACGCCAGCCCGCCCGTTCTAGCCTGCCCAACGTCTCAAGGGCTGCTACTCCGGAGAACTAATTGGACGTGATGTGATGAATTGGGCCAACAAATTGTTAAACGGGCTCAAATCACGCCACAGTGTTGGGAAAGGACGCCATCGATAGATCGCTGCGGTTTCTTCGTGAAATTAATGCCTTATGGTTCGCCTCCCTTCCGTTCTCTTCATCTCTTTAATTGTTGTGGACAACCGTTTCTCTCTTGGCTGCCTACAGATCTCACCTATTTATAATGAGGTACGTTTGCTCTTATCTATTTAATCTTCTGTTCTTCTTTGATCTTGCAGTCATGCGTTCTAGACATCCATCCCCTTGCATACAATTGTTTTTGTTTTATCTGTCACTCTCGTTCTTAATCCCTGTTGTTTTTAGTGATTCCCCAGGGATCATGCGGCAAGGAGGATTCAGCGGCCGATTGCGAGCAAGAGGACTTGATTCAGTTTCTCACCACTAGGAGACAAGGGCTCGAAGAATGCACCGGAGCACTTCAAGATACATCACTGCTTTGCCCTCCAGCCGTTACGTTTCCGATCTCCCCGCCCCCGTCCTGCCTAATATTCAATGTGAATAGTCGACCACATCGATCCATTGGTGCGTGCATCCTCCAGTCTAATTTCAAGCATTCTTCTAAAATATGAAGCGCATGCCTTGCAATGGTTTATTTGACCCTTTGATTTTGGGCAGGGCTGGAGCACTTGACCTTGATTTAACTGGACAAGTGATATTTTGTTGATAGTTCTTTGGTAGGATTACTACATGGTACAAAAGTTTTTCTACTCCAACTCGCTCGAAGTTTAGGCAATTCGTACAATCATACACTTGAATGTAAATGCTCAGGTTGATGCAACCGCTCGCCCCCAATTAAGGGTCTCCGTATTGATTCTTGGAGTATTTGTAATACTGTCCATGTTGTTTCGTTTCCTTTTACACATATTTATATTCTTAGATTACCTCTTTGATTTACTTTATTAATTTAATGTTATGTAAACAATGTTGCTGAATCCTCCATATGCTGTTAGGGAGATTTAAACCGTATGGCCTGGCAATCACATCATACTTACTTACATATATATACAATATGTTGTTTTCTGTAGAAAAAGATGTAGACTATTCAAAGACAAACACAGTTGTCATTGTGTCATATGGTGTTCCCTCTATTCTCTGCTCTTTCTGTATTAGCTCTCTCTTGGTAGTCATACATGCTAATCTGTTCTCTAAACTGTTTCAACTCACTTTCTAACTTATATGTGACATGTATGGTGCTTTGAAAGGTATACCATAGAAGCAACAATGCCAAAAAAAAATATCTGGACATAATTCTTATTAGTTCGTATCAGATCATGCCATTTTTATTTGTTACATAAGAAATATTGTCTTCTCCTATAGCAATGGATTTTGCACTTTATTGTGCAAAAACAAGAAGAAATGGTTACAAATTTGAAATTTGTTTACTCATCTCTGAATGTATATGGCTACATAGATTGTGTCAACACGTTATAAAAAAAATATTGATGTTCAACTTATGAGCTTATGATGGAAGTTATGACCAAACGGGCTTTAATTGTGTCAGGGATTATTCGATGTACCGAGTTCGAACGCTTGTTATTAGCTATTTGTGTTGACATTATTTGTTAATTTCTTCCATCTAAAGTACCTCAAATTTAGAATTAATTTTCTTTTGATTTTTCAAGATTTTTTCAAATGAGCATTTGTAACTTTCTTCAGATAGACGGGCGCAACAACACGTGCTTTCATGTTCTAGTAATACATATAAAATGAGGCATTTCAATGCAAATAGGAGGCATTTCTAAGCAAATATTTGGCATTTCTATCACCATACATATAATACATCACAAATACATGCAAACGAGGGTTGGAAAAATCAACCATCACATGTAGGGTTTCATATCTAGAGTTCCATGTCTAAACCAAATCCAAATCCATGAATATCAACCATCATATCTAGGATTTCACATCTATATCATACCAAATCAATGAAAATCTTGGATGAAACGAAGGGGATCGGAGGAGAATACCTTAAGAGACGGGTTGGAAACGAATTCCACAGACAAATCTGTAGAAATCCACCAAGATTTGAGAGTGATTTAGGTTGGGGAGAGAGGTGGGGCGCCTATTCGAGGAGAGGAGAAGGAAGAAACAGAGAAGAAATGAGACTGGGCCAGGCATGAGTGGCTTGGGCGACACCACATCTGGGCAAAACTCGGTCCGGGCCGAGTTTCGGGCCAAGCCCGAAAAAGCCCGAAGCTTAAATGTCAAGTCCAAACCTGGCCCGGGCCCGACCATCGGGCCTATAAATCAAGCCCCAACCCGGCCCGAACTGGCAAAAGCCTAGCCCGGCCCGACAAGCCCATAACTACAAGCCCGAGCCTAGCCCGGCCCGATGTACGGGCTCAAAAATCAGGCCCGAGCCCGACCCGAAGTGCAAGCCCGACTCGGCCCGGCCGGGGATTTTCGGGCCGGGCCAGGCTGCCCATGCCCAACTGTAGGCGACACACATAAGTGGATATGTGACGCCTATGAGAGCGGCACCACACATTCTAATGTGTGGTAGCCAAACCTGGCCACCATGTCGTGCTCTTAGCGTGCCGGCACGCCAGAGACGTGCTTCGGCCCGTGACAGGCCAGCCCGGCACGTGGCTTAACGGGCCGTGCCCGGCCCGTGACCCGTCTTGGGCCGTGCTCAGGCCGCCACCCCGAGCCCGCGTGCCAGCACGGCACGACACGGTAAGAGGTGGGCCGGGCCAGGCACGGCATGCGGCCCGTTAAGCACGGCACGGCACGGCACGCGGCCTGTTAACCGGGAGAGCTCGATTTCGGGCCAAAATTCGACCGCTGAGGCTGGAAATTGGACCGTTGGAGCCCATGACGACGTGGACTAGCCGTTTGGGACGTTTTTTTGAATTTCTGCCCGTTGGAAGGGCTATTTTGGTCCGAATTTGGCCAAATTTTTGCTATAAAAAGACCAGCTGACCCCTCTCATTTTCCACACTCAAACATGGTTGATCGTCCTCCAACCCCAAACTCGCATATGTTCGGCATGTCTGACTTCGGTCTTGATCCCACCCAGTATAATCCCTACGGCCCTCTTCTCGTCGACCCCAACATCCCCTTTAGGCAACAACCATTTGATCCTTCTCAATATCAGCCATATACACATTCTTCCCAACACTCTTCCACGAGCCAAAGAACTTCCACCACCACCACCGGTACCAAGAGGCGTAAAAAAACCTCTCCGGTGTGGGATCATTTCGAAGAAGAAGAGTATGAGGAGGATGGTGTGATGAAGCTCCAAGCTAGGTGCAAGTGACCAGTCTGCTGGAAGGCAATGTCCACGGGGGGCATAGGAGGAACCGGCCACATGGCGATGCACATTGCCTCGCACCAGGCTAAGGATGAGCAAGCCGCGTTGATCCAAACGCGGATTGGATTCAACTCCGACAATAAGGTACGTAATTTCGTCTATAATCAAGAGCAACAAAGAATTGGTCTTGGTAAACTAATTGCTTCGAATGATTTACCGCTTGGTTTCGGTAATTCTCCCGCCTTTGTCGAATATATTAAAAAGTTCCATACTCCTACTTTCACTCCAGTTTCTAGACAAACTACATCTAGGGACTTGAAAAAAATGTGCAAAGAGAGTCTTAAGCAAATAAAAGATGACTTCACTACCTGCACTTTTTTAGTGTCTTTAACATCTGATATCTGGAGTGGTAGGGCTAAGCAAGACTACATTAGCGTGGTTGCTCATTATGTTAATGAAGACTGGCAAATACTAAAAAGAATCATAGGATTCGAATTAATTGATGTTAAACATACTGGTGACAACATTGCTGAAGCTATAATTAAAGTGGTAGAAAATTTTGGTCTCACCAACAAGATGTTTGCAGTAACTTTGGATAATGCTTCATCAAACACTAGTGCATTGCCATATAATTAATTGCTAAAACTGTTTTGAAGAACTTGAAGCCACATCTTAAGAAACTGCGCATAGCAATTTCCTTTATGAATTCTTCCAATGGTCGACTTAGTGAATATGAGACATATTGCACAGCTTGGGGTAAACCTCATCACAAGTTCAGTTTAGACATGAAAACTAGATGGAACTCTACTTATCTGATGATTAATTCATTGCTGGGTGACAAAGACCAATTCTCTTCATTTGTTAATCAGAAATATAGAACCGATAATGGACAACCACTTCTAACTGAAGAAACTTGGCACATTATTTCGGTACTTCATGAATTTTTGGAGTTGTTTTATAATTCAACAATTCAATTGTCTGGGGTTTACTATCCCACATCTCCATTAATGGTGCATCATATTGTAAGTATTGCCAGACACCTAAAATCATGGGAAGATGATCCTATTTTAATTCATGCCATCTCCAAAATGAAACTGAAATATTTAAAATATTGGAGCGAAATTCCTATCTTGTATGCATTTGCATTTATTTTGGATCCCATGGCTAAATTAGATGGCTTGCGTGGTGCTCTAGACGTCTTAGGTCAGACCGTTGGTATAGATTATTCCGATTATTTCACTAATATTCGTGACAAGCTTTCGGAAGTTTTCCAGAAGCATGAATTAAAGTACAACACCGTTCGGGTGCAACGGTCTCCAGTAGCACCATCAAGAACAAAGACTACGAAAGTGTGGAACGTTATATTTGGTCCCTCCTCTTCGGCCTCTGCTTCGACAACTTCAACACCCGTGGTTTTTGGTAGCGGTGAGTTAGCGAAGTACCTCAACTGCGACATAGTGCCACATGGGGACTCTGAAGACTTCAACATATTGCAGTGGTAGAATGCGGACAAGCTTACATACCCCGTGCTTTCCATATTAGCTAAAGATGTGCTATCGGTACCTGTCTCAACAGTATCATCGGAGTCTGCTATCAGTCTAGCTGGAAGAATACTTGACGAGAGAAGAACCAGTCTAACCCCGGATATGGTAAGAACGCTAATGACTGTGAAAGATGGGGAACTAGCCAAACGGAGAGCCCAACACACCACATGTAACGAAGAACTGGTTGCCGCGTTTGAACACGTTGGCATTGACGACGAAGAAGTATAGTTTTTTTTCTTTTTTATGTAATTTTGTTATTGTTTATGTAATTTTCTTATTTTTCTGTAACTTGTAGAGCTTGCTGTACTCTTTCCCTCTCAGGGATGGAGGGTTTTGATGAGGCAGCATAACATATAATAAAGCTCAAAATTATCCCAAAATACTTGTCTCATTTCTTATTTTTATGTATTTTTTCGTATTTTCTGAAGCAGTTTGGGCTAAAACAGGCACAACGTGCCAAAATGGCCCAACAGTGCTAACGGGCCGCGGGCCAGCACGTTAAGCAAAGGGACCGTGCCCGGGCCTGCCTGTCAAGCCCACGTGCCGGCACGGCACGGCACGGCCCGTTATCTTAGCGTGCCTTGGTGGGCCGTGCCGTGCCAGGCACGGTAACTTCTTATCGGGCTGTGCCGTGCCGTGGGCCGGCCCGTTGGCCAGGTTTGGTGGTAGCCGAGGGAGCGGTGCCACACACCCCGCCACGTAGGCACGTGCGCGCCACGGAGGTGTTTTCCACACAGCGCTTGCGTAGGCGACAGATAAAAGGGGTTAGCCGAGTGAAATAGTTTCACCACGTTATTTTTTGCAATAGTTTTGCTAAAACGTTATTATTGTCAAAATCGTCGAAAACAAAATGCGTGTTGCTCGACTCGGCTCGGCGGCGCCAATTCCTTCCAAAAGGTTGCGCGCGCATCTGCGACTCCTGGTTCAGTTTCCCGCTCCCTCTCTCGCCCGCCACTCTACCACGAAACCCGCCCTGTCCTTGCGAACCTAGGGCTCTTCTGCTCCGCTGCTCTGCCCCCCTAATCGCCGCTCCGTGCTCCTCGCCGTTCTTCGACTGGATGGCAACCAACGACGACCTCGCCCAGATCGACATCTCCACGGAGGTACACCACGCGTCGGTTCTACCCGTTTCACATGTCAGGACCTCCGCACGCAAGGTGTTTGACGTTTTGACCCGCCCAAATTCGAGACCTGCAGGAGAAGGACAAGCTGGTGGCCGAGGTGATGCGCTACGCGCTCTTCAAGACGCACCAGACCTCCGGCTGCCCCATCAAGCGGGAGGAGCTCACCCAGATCATCACCAAGAACTACCGCCAGCGCGGGCTCCCGGCGCTCGTCATCAAGGAGGCCGGGGACAGGCTCGCCGCCACATTCGGCTACGAGATGAGGGAGCTCCAGAGGACCCGCGCCCCGTCCAACCGCTCTGCGCGCACCTCCTCCCAGCAGCTCAGTAAGCTCGCTTCTTGTTTTCTCCGTTCCCCCTTCCCCGACGGCAGCCAGCATCTTTGCTTGACCATTTTTTAAACGTACTAGAATTTAGTTCAGCTATAAAATGACCTGCGATGAATTGGATTGTGTTCAGGCAACGTGGATGCGAAGAGCTACGTCCTGGTAAGCAAGCTGGAACCTGAGGTGTACAGCAAGTATGTCGAGGATAAGGAGCGTGCCCATCTGTCTGGCTTCGCTTTTGTTGTCATAAGCATTGTTCATGTTGCCGGTGGCAAGATCACCGAAGGTTGGCATCATGTTTCTTTTACATTTCTGGAGGTTTTATCGTTTGATGGTTCTGAATTCCGTGTCAATCATGTTTCAGAGGACCTCTGGCATCAGCTCAAACGGCTGGGCTTAAATGAGAACGATGAGAATCACCCTCTTCTAGGAAACAACAAGCAGGCGCTTGAACTGCTAGTGCAGCAAAGGTTGGCGGTACCTTCAGCGTGTGTTGCAGAATCTGTATTTAATTGGCGATATTTGTGTTTGATGTAGTATCTTTGCCCAGGTACTTGCTCAAGGAGAAAATTGCTGGTCCAGAAGGTCATTTCATGAGCTATGAGCTTGCGGAGAGGGCATTGGATGAATCCATCAGTTCCAAGCTTAAAGAATACATTTCACAGGTACGTAAATCCCTCAACATGTATGCACAATACTAGCAGAACTCTTGTTTGGTTTCCTAAAAGAGAAATAATGCATCACCTTTACCTGTCGAAGCCATACCGTCCTGTCACAGTTCTTGTTGTCCATTGTGTGGTAGTGTGCAACAGTAAACACTTTACAGTATTTGTTAAAAAAAGCTACTACAATATCCTGAAAATGGTATCTTCAGACATGGTCATGTTTAGGTATCATCCCAGCTCCACTTTACCATATACATGCTTAACTTTAACATGTATCAACCAGCTCTGGGATTTTACATAGTGCGATGGCTCATGATTAAGATTGAGAGTTCTTATGGTACTCTGTACTTGTAATAAAAGGTTGAAAGCACCAAACCATATCACACGTCTGATTTCTTAGGGATAGTTTAGATATTCCCTTTTCCCCTTTTCTGATTTTTTTGCGGGACTACATATTACACGATTTCTCCTATCCTTCAAGTTGGCACCGTGCTTTTCTCCGCCGTTACTAGCACACTACTCCTTCTGCTAGGTCACATTTGCACTCCATTCCTCTCTTCTTCACAAACACGTATGTCGCTGCCATCGGCTGTGGTTGCCCGCTGGTCTTCACTGCTGCTGACTTTGCATGATCTGAGCTGGGTAGGCCAGCCAGCCTTTGAAGTGCTTCTTTGACTCGCCAACCTGGATGCTGGCTTGGAGGCCTGTGTGCTCTCCACATCCTCTGCCTTCTCCAGTGCCGACAAAACCTCTGTCGGTGCTAGGTCTGCATCTGTCTGCAGGGTTATATTCTGGCTCTTGCCACCAGATATTTAGTTATTCACCAGTACAATTGACAACTAGCTGTTATGTAATTCCAAGCTAGGATGATTCAACAGGGATCTTCATGATCGAATTCCCTATGGAGCAATTAGGTGCAAGAAAAAAATGTGTTTGTATTTCATTTGAATTTGCTGTGAACTGTAAAGCATATACCACAGAATTTCCATGAGGTACCTATTGTGTCCATAAGCAAGCACATCATACAGAAAATGAATGTACAACATTCAGTAACCATCAATGTCAGACAATCAGCGACGACTTTGGCGTGACGGTGCATTTGGGCAGCCCAATGTTCTATGCGGTGCATTAGGCTCCACAAGTCACTGCACCACCCCTGTCGCTGCATCGTGCACTGCTAGGACCAACCGCCTCAAGCCACCCTGCGGACGATGGGTCCCTGCACAGCCCCATAAAACTAACCTGGTGGAACTCTGGTAACAAGCATTGCATTACTGGCGCTACAGGATCTCTTTCAGTACCATTTTACCCTTTGGATCATTGCACTCCCCAATAATTTGCACGGTACTCCATGTTTCTAATGCTGGAGTACGAACAAATTGGTATGCTAGATGATAGGCGAGGAGTGGTCTATGCCACCCTACTGGTACTGTAAAAGAACTCTTAAGATTACCTGACATGAGCGTTTTGTACATATTAGAGTTGCTTGTTGCTGCTACAACTAGTTCATTAGTAGGATTTCTTTGTTTTTAATAGTCTTAGTACAGCCGGTAGCAAATTCTTATGCATAATTTATTTCCTTAACAATAACCTGTCGCTCGTAAAAACAAGTTGGCAGGGGTAGGCAAATTCCCTCCTGAATGTCGGTGCCATTGTAGAATTAGACCATGTCAGAGTCCACCAGAAAATAAATTGCAGAAGACTGTTTGATCTGTTTGAGGTTTGAACAATCATATTTTTGCCATGGATTAGGTTGTGGGCACAAGTGCTGGTACAGCAGAGTGAAGTGGATACGAAGTGACAACCAGCAGGCATTTCCCTTTACCTCTGTCCTTTCTGAACAAAATGATATGCCTTATCCTTTACCTTTAGGCATAACCACCAACCAATTTCGTGGATTTATCTTTCAGGCCAGCCTAAGCTGATTTGTACAAGGTGGCGAGACTCCAATCATGGCGAGGAGTCATCTTGTAGGGACTTGGCGGAGGCTTGTTTAAGGGCTTGTTTGTATAGGATCGGAGATGGTGTGCCTCTCAACTAGGATAGACTGATACTTTGGATCTGAACAAACATGATATGAGCTTTTGTGAAAGTTCATCTGTCTGTGCTTTCATTGTTAAATGGAGCTTCAGATCTTCATGAAGTGTTTGCATCATTCTTTGCCGGTTCGTCTCAGACTCTGAGCCGTGGAAACAAAGCACATATTGTCCATATTTTTAGGAAACGCACATGTTGTCTTCTATTGCCAGGCTTAAAGCAGTGGCAAGTTGTGCCAGTGACCCTAACCCCTGGCCTGTAGTGGGCTCAATTGAAGCCCAGCCTGGTCGTTTCCCTGGGCCTTGATTGTCAAGCTTTGCTTCGCTGAAGTCCTTGGAGGCTTGGACCATCCTCCAAACTGGCAATTCCTATTCCACCGACCAGGTCGGCGCGTACCGCGCGCCGCACACCCCCGCGCGCGGTACGGGCCGGCCCAGTTCGGGTGTTGGGCCCAGTTGGCCGTTTTCTTTGTTGAGCTTTTTTTCTGTTCTGTTTTTTTCACTTCTGTTTCTTTTTTCTGTTTTTTCTTATAGGATTTAAAAATGTTAAAATTCAAACAAATGAAAAAAATTATAATTTGAAATTTTTGTAATTTAAAAATTGTTCAAATCCGAAAATTGTTTAAATTTGAAAATTGTTAAAATCTAAAAATTGTTCAAATTTGAAAATTGTTCAAATCTGAAAATTGTGCATATCTAAAAACTGTTCAAATTTAAAATTGTTCAAATCAAAAAAATGTTCAAATTTGAAATTTGATTTGTTCAATAAAAATATTTAGCTTTAAAAAATATTCAAATTACATTTTTTTGAATTATTCAGATTTTGAAAATCTGTTCAAATTTTAAAACTTTTTAGATCTAAAAATTATTTAAGTTTTAAAACTTTTCATATTTCCAAAAATCTCGAAATTTTATTTTTCTAAAAAATGTTAGATTATGAAAAAGAAAATATTAGTAACAAAAAAAAACAGAAAAAAAGGAAAAAAAATCGTACATGAGGCTAATGGGCCGAGGCCCAGCCTACCCGACCTGGTCGGTGGGGTGTGCGGCGCCCCCGCACGAGCCGACCAGGTCGGCATATAGCAGTCCCCATTCCTATTCTCCGCTTATAGCGAGAGGGATGCGGTGCTCCGCACAGGGGACAGTTGTTTCTGGGCCGGCCCATGTAGCGAGGACAGTGTGATTTTCTCTCAGGTTTTCTTCCATTTAGCCGGTTTTCTCTGTTTTTTCTTCTGGTTTTCCGATTTTCTATTAGTCTTTTTTGAAGTTTTCTTCAAACCTTAACTTTATTCAACTTAGAATTTTTCATTTTTTTTGAACTTTTTTTTAATCAGAACATATTTCTGATTTGAACTTTTTTCAAATCTGAATGATTTGTATATTTGAATTTTTTAAGAAAATTATTCAGATTTTAAAAATGTTCAATTCTAAAATTTGTTCAAAATTGAATTTTTTTGGCTTTGATTTTTTTCGAATTGAAAATTTGTTTGGTTTTGAAATTTGTTCAAAATTAAAATTTGTTTAGATTTGAAATTTATTCAAAATTGAAATTTTAAATTTGTTTGGATTTAAAATTTGTTCATAATTGAAATTCTTCTCTTTGGAGAAACTTCAGATTTGAAATTTTCTCTGAACAGAAAAACGGAAAATAAAAAACGAAATAAAAGAAGAAAAATCGATAGTACCTTTTGCTGGGCCGTGTCAGGGCTGCCCATGAAATGACCGCTTCAGGCCAGAGGAAGGTTCGCTCCCGCTTAAAGCGGGAAATAGGAGCTCCCCTCCAAACTACATGTGGAGACAAAACAAATCGCATGGTGTAGGAGGGTGCTGATCCTTAGCTAGGGTTGCAAGCAGCATTCCACGTAAATCCATGAAACCTTTATCTAGTTCAAACTAGATTAACTAATTTAAAAAGTTACAACTAAATTAACTACTATCAACTACGAAACGGGGTGGATCGGGCGCCTCTTTGCATCCCTATCCTTAGCAGTGCCATATTATTTCCTCTCTCAAAAAAAGAAGCCAACTTCTATTCCTGCTCCATTCATGTGTTTTTTTTCCTGTACCTGGATCTGAAGGGCCCCATTAGATTCAGGTTAAGCCTCCCTGATCCATGCATGGCTTGTGTCCTAAGCAAATCAATCATCTGTCCAGCCATCCAGTTGTGGCGAAAATGTTGGAGAAGATAATACTGAGAATTAATAGGTGGACACGATTTAAGGGAGGAGCTTTCTCTTCACAATCAGCACATACGAGGTCCTTTAGGTCTTCTATAATAACTTCGGTGCAGAGTGTGCATGTGCCTCACACGTTAAGCACGCATGTTTTTTCACAGGATGTTACTTATTAAGCATGCATGCATGATATGTTTCTTTTGAGAAAAAAAAAACACCCGAAGACAATACAGATCTGATTCATGTTAGGGACAACATTACAAAGATGAGAGCAGCCGACAACAGCCAACATTGCAAAAAAATAAAAACAGCCAACACGTAACAAACTCCAACTGCTGCACTGCCCGCCTAATGACCCAAAACTCAAAATGTGCCTTGCGACAATACCTCATGCCGTGTGCAACTGAAGCCCGCCCCTTGAGATGAGACAAAGACAAAGTAGATCGAACATCGTCAGGCTGCACCACAAGCTTGTTGTTGCTCTGATCCGGTGTCAGTACTCTTGGAGAGCTTGAACAAAGACACCAATCCAATCTTCCCGCATACTAAGTAAACCAAAGGTCTGTATTCATTCTCAAGTAGACCTGGCATAGCCATTGGTGTTGCTAACACTTCTAGCATGCCTTCACCGACTAATGGAGTACCATTGGACCGAGTAAGCCTCTTGAAGAAGATTATTCAGATAGCCGCCGTCTGTACAGGGTGAAGCGTTAGACACGACCAGACCCCTGACACATGACTGAATAGATCTAGCTACCCAGATCAAGAGGAGCATGCTCTCACCCTAACGGTGTCACAGAAAATCCCGTTGGGACGAGGAGGAAGTCTGAGAGACTTATTCGATTGCCATGATTCCGACACCTCAATATCACCGCTAGGACATGTGAAAAAAGACCTACATGAAAAGATAGTACACATTGGACGAAGAACCGACTTCCCTCCTCCATGTCTAGATGGTGTCCTGAGACAAAGGGCAACAACGACCTTGCAGGAGAAGAGCAAGGAAAACCTAGTCACCTTTGTGTTACTGCAAAAGTTGCCTCATTCTTAGGAAACTTACGAGTCTCATATCATTTTATGTAGAATATCATATTACCTAAAGAATAATTCAATAGAAAGGTTAGTTAGATACCGATAGGTAAAATACACCATATGTTTTTAGGTTACTACAATTTTATCCGATATAATTTTTTTGCGACCAATTTCAGCCTCAAACTTTTTGAAGAAGTAGCAAAGCACTAGATTTACCTATTACTACAAGATGATTGCTTCCTCGAAAAGTTATGGAATGGCTTTGGTATTACGCATACACAAGGAAGATTAATAAAAAGGTTGTACTTTTTTTTTATCATCTAGCAGCCATGAGAGATGCAAATCTCATGCACGGTTTTGCATTGGAGGAGGAAACACGAAACCTTTCTCTTCCGCTGACACACCTCTCTTCTTTTGGCCCACGTCAAATATGAGTTACTGCCGGTATTGTTAGTAGCTAGTATGTTTATTGAAATAAGAACGAAAGTTTATGAAGTAAATATTCCAACAATTTGCTGGGATGAACATCCACGGACAAGAGATAAATATGTATATAGGTTAGTCCAGAAGAAAAATCAAGGTACATTCATGAGGGTCTATCTGATTTGATCATAGCAGCACCTGAACAATTAAAAGCCAAATAAGGTGACATTACAGTGAGCCTCAAATTGGGACCTCACATGGGAAGTTTCTTAAACATTCATTTAACTAAAAAGGTTAGCATGTATACTAAGAAGGCTAGTATTTATTTTAACTGCTAACAAGTAGGCAGCCAATGGGGCTCCGAAACCTGGCCCATCGCGGCCAACTGGAACTTGACAGGTGGTGCGGATCCAACAAAGCTACTGCACCCATCCCACTTGGTACTACACTAGATTAAGATCGAGAGTGTACATAATTACATCGATTCGACTATACTAGAGTCTTAGCCAGGCACCGGATCTGCTAGTGATTATACGATTAGTCATCTCTCATGCCACTCATCAATGCATGAGCCCATCTACTAGAGGAATTGTTTATCTCTAACCCCCTCTCATGGCCATGATCTAAAATGAAGCGCAGGCTTTTGAGGCATTGTTTATTCATAACTCCCTCTCGTGGCCTCTTCTTCACCGGCAAACCACCGGCGGCTTCGCCCACGCGTCGCCCTCTTTTATCTCGGAAGGGAAAAGACATATGCTTTACCTATCAATTTAGGGAGAAAAGGGTGTGGAGACTGTCTCGATCACCCGCGAATTTGCAGCAGGAGGTGGTCATGTCCCCTTAGAAATGACTAACTATGTTGTAGGCTTGGGTAGCCATCAGGTGGTAGCCATTAACTAGGTCCTAGTTAATTTAGGTGCAAATTAGTGGATATTTCATGGGGTAATAGTATAATATTGTCCTAATGCATTGGCCCCAATGCTACACGCCTTCTTGTGGTATGGGTAAAATAAACGATGGTACGAGAATACGCATCTCGATCTTTTGGATATTGTTATTTTCATAAGGGAGCCATCTCTTGATCTTTGCCTCTCCTGTACGGGCAGCTGCCACTTGTCAACTTTATTTCTTATGCTTGCCCTACTCTATGAAGATCGAAGAGGTGCATCATCTCGCGTGATCCATCCTCAGGGAGGGACAACAATGCCATTTTACTCGGTGTGATGTGGATAGAGTAACTCATTGTTAACCACAAGCATCTCACTTTAGCGTTGCCTGTTGTCATGGCTGCCTAATATATTTCGAAGCAATTTTTTAAGGTTCCATGGCTTTCCGCCATATAAATTCTGTTGGATGCCATGCTCGTCGTCGTGGTTCTGTGTTTATTATAGATTGTAAAGCCTTTCTAACCTGAATATATCAAGGCTGATTATGTAGATATTTCTCTGGGAATAAAAAGTTCCTAAAAAGGCAATTCAATTTTGTTCTCCAATATCAGCACTAATACCCCTAGAATATACATTGTTATTAGTATTGCATATGTACTGCCAGCATTACAGCTTGTTTTGTGCCATTGATCTAGCTTTAATTGCACTGCTCAATATTCAGATTCTTTCTAGTAGATTGGAGCCTATGAATAGGAGCTGTACTATCTTACTCTTTATATCTTGCAAATTGATAGGAAAGTGCTTAGAGATTCGTGATAAGACACTCTTTACAAGAAAAGTAGAAAAGTGATGCAGCGGGTACCATGCATGCACATAAACTTTCACCTCCCTCTAATTAGTTCAGTAAACAAATGCAAAGAGGACCTAATCTCACCTGAAACATTATCTTACTTAAGTGCAGTAGTACTAGTATATAGGAGTAATAGTACTACACAAGCAGTAGCAAACTAGGGTTTTATGATCTCCATCGCAAGTGCCAAGTAATAACTAAGACCGTTAAGATGCTGCAAACCGTGTACACGCATGCTATATTTTGTGTGGCAACACAGTTTCAGATTCATGTAGCACTCTCCTTTTTTGCGGGGAAAAAGAGATTTTATTAGATTATAGGAAGTTTACAATCATCGGCTACACAATCCTGAGTTTCAGGCGGAACACCTCTAATCCAGAAATGAGTTCTACCCGAATATCTACCAACATGAGCTAGGCTGTGACTAGCGCCATTTTGGCTTCTATCAATTTTCCTAACCTTAATATCTCTTTCTCCTAGAGAATGTTTGATACTAGTTACCAGATGCACTAAGGCAGACCGGTCCTTCTCGTTTGAGCTGATCATGGCATGGCTGTGGAACAGTCCATTTCGACAGTAATGGGTTCAGTCGACCAACACAGCGCTAACTTCAGGCATTCATCACATGCTTCTAGCTCTGCTTCCAGGGCTGAAGCACAATTCTCCAGTGATCTACAAGCAGAGAAAATGACCTCTCCTGCATGGTTTCGCATAATCATGTACTATTTGATATTATATCTGTATATTACTCCAAGGGTACTTCATAAAAGTTCAGCCTTAACATATACTACTTGATATTATATCTGTATATTACTCCAAGAGTACTTCATAAAGTTCAGCCTAACAGATATTATGCTACTTTGCAAACCCCTGCAGAATTGAACAAAACTCGAAAGTATACTTTTATTTGGGACAAATTGTATTTATATATTGAAAACATACTACTTGCTAGTAAACTACTCAACTATTTTTATTGCGACTTTAACCATGTTATTAAACCCTCCAACTTCCTATTTATTCAGAAAAAACTTATAACACATTGAGAATGTAAGAATTCTGGAGAAATTTCACTGAGACGGTTTAATTCCCACAGGAATACGAAAAACAGACGACGTGGGCTTAGCCCAGTGGTTGGGGTCGCAGTGGCGCACCCCAACGACCGGAGTTTGATTCCTGTCAGGGACGAATTTCGGAATTGTCACGCCAAGTCTCGCTTCTACTATATAAAAAAAAAGTGTCTAGTTCCTCCTAGACACGGTTTCATTTTAGGAATACGAAAAACACAACACTGGAAAAATGCTAGGATGAACATAGGCACATCGGAACAGACTTTTTAGCCGTACCAAACAATGTATTTTAAGTTTTAGAAATTCTGAAATAAATCCCGCACAAACATATTTAATTGAAACTTACAAATTTTCGTAAAATAATATGACTGGATGCGACCTGAATGAAATTGAGAAAATGAAACGCTAATTTGCAAAAAATTAAAGGGAATTGATAAATTTTAAGTTAGGAAACTTCAGGTCGCTTACATGCATGTTTAAGTTTTAAAATTGACATGTTTTTCTCCTTCAAAAAAAAATTGACATGTTTTTCGTAATTTTTGAAACTTAAGATTTTCTGAAAATTAGAAGTTGAATTTATCTGTACTCCTACCTAAGTTCCAGATTCCATCTAAATCTGAAGGGGCAATAATTGTACTCCACTGAGTCGAAATTTTCAATGATGTCATATTGTTGGAGTGGCAGGGCAAAAAATTGGTGTGGGCAGCCACACCTGCCGTCAAAGATTGGTGAAAGGGGAGAAGTATTGGGTTCAGCTCAATAACTGTTTTGGCCCCAGCAGCCACCCTGTACAGACTGCGTATAGGCTTCATGATTAAAAGCAAAGAGACATATGCATTCAAGCCTCCTCCTCTCTCTCTCTCTCACGTCTCTGTTGCTCCACAGGAAAATCTTTGCTCCACATCTGCATCCTTCGTCTGATCTGGCAGAACTGTACTACTTATCATATTGTTTCTATCATTGTCCAGTTACATGTGTAGAAATGCAATGTACGACTTAATTATCATTATTGCAAGGTATGACTATATGCATGTTTAATTTCTTACAATAGGTATCTCAAAACCTAAATCTCTGAGTAGATCGGTAAACGGAATTATGTGATAGATCGATGGTGACGATCAAGCTTTCGGACTATATATATAGCTGATTAGATAGTAGTACTGTACGTTGATTAATTCATCATTTGCTGTGAAGGTCTCTTGTACTCTCTCAACTGGAAAGTTAAAGGAAACCGTATTTGATATTCTCAACTCCTAGTTTTCTCTAACTCGTCTTATGATAATAGGCAAACAAAATTTGGTTCTCCATCGTTTTTTTTTTTCATTCTACTCAATGTACTTAAAATCACCCTGGTCCCCACCAGCTAGTGACCAGATGCAATCTGTATAACCTGACCTTACCTCTTAAGAGTTAAGACGACTCTTCTTCTTTGTCCCAACGAAATGCACAAAGATCATACTAATTTACTATAGCACACTACCATATAATATTTCCTTTGGTCCCATGAATAGACATGAAGCTTAATAAATTTTTTTTTGGAAAAAGCCAAGAATGTATAGGTATTTGAAGTTGACCTCACTCCTGACATATTTGTTTAATTCAAACCAGTTGACTTCTAGAAAATTCATCTCCCAAGATATACTAAACAGTGTGACGAGCAAAAAAAAAAGATCAGGCAATTGAATATGACTACATCAATTGGCTTTTCTTATCCAACCTTATCCTTCTCCTAGACTCCCCATTTCTTAGCAGGTGTCCTAATATTAGTATTAGTACAATGAGTAGACTATAAAAAAACAAGGTGCCATCTGTCAAAATTTGGATATGTCTACATGGTACATAATTTGTAATAATTGTAATTTTAAGTATGATCATTGTTATTCTTCAGGTTAGGGGTAGTGTATTGATTCCATAGTGTTGTTTTATGAGAGTGTAAATTGTCACAAGTCACAATCCTGAGTCACCATCAAATCACTTCTACAATGCTAAGCCGGTAGCTTTATATTGGATTGCAGAATTACATGTGCTCAAGAGTCAAGATTTGTAACAAGGCAAGTCATTAAGCAAAGCCAGCCGGTACCTCTCGTTTTGGACACCGACTTGATCTCCAAAATATAAGTTAGACAATTGATTTCTATTGCAATATAATTACAGAACCTAGTAAAATTGTTACTGTGTATTATTAATTATTATGTTCGAGACAAATTCATACATAAGACTTTACCACATCCAACCAAACTACATGTTAAACATTGGTAGTCAAAGTTGTTAAAGGTTTGACCAAACCGATGTCCATACCATCTTGTTTTTGTGAACTGCGAGTAAACAGTGGTGTATGCAGTGATTCACTACAAGAAATCAAAGCACAAGGATGGCAAGAGAAGCTACTACTACGGTCTACAGGGAGATGGCGGCTACTACTACTAGTATTGTTGCTAACTTTTCCTTTGGCAAGGAACAAATGCTTTGCCTGCCCAATCTTCTCGTTAGGACAATAATTGGAGCTTGTTGGTAGCACGTAATGGCTCGATGCGTAGCTACTCAGTTCGATGAGAGAAAAATGTGTGTGAAAAGAGAAGGCAAGCCATGTGCCATGACAACCGCACAAGAAAAAGGCAAGAGAAACCCTGTACCTTTTCTTCTTCTGCTAGCTCGATCGAGATGAGAGTGAGATGTCAACTTGCCAAGAACACTCTACGACATGCCGTAGCTGCTCACTGCTCTGAACATGAGCTTGCATCTGTACCTTCGTGTTCTCTGCGAGCATATGCAAACACTGTGAGCTACTGTTAAGGCAAGCTCAGCTTTCGGTTACTAACAGTACGCACCTATAATTGCCAGTAATATGTTCAATCAGAACAGTACATGTTTGGGTGTGTTATTTGAAAATATCAGCACATGTTGTTGGACAATTGAATCTTTTACACATCCATATCTATTTAAGTACATTGAAGCGTACATATCTTGTAAAATTGTATACAGTAGCACATCAAAGTTCAGCAATCGCAAACTTATTCTAAAACGAACAACGATACGGGATGCTGAGAATACATCAACACACATTTACTCTTGCTTAAGTGCTATCAAAGGAACATAAAAGAACATGGGGGACAAATGAAGCGTTTTGGCACCCAGGATCATATGCTCATGGTTTTTAAATGAGTTTTAAACTTATTTCAAAATGTCAAAAAATTACTAGAAAAAGGTTCACTTGTACATCTCGCTGTTTTATGTGCTCACATAGTTGTTTCAAGAAAAACCGATATCTTTTGTGTTGTGTGTAAAAAGATAAAATTTGGTGCTTAAAAAGCTCTTCACGAGGAATTTTTTTATCCTTTTTACACCAAAAAGTGTTCGTTGCGTGCACACATAGAATGTCTGAGACGTAAGCGCGAAATATTTAGCTCATATTTTTATTTTGACATTTTAAGATTTTTTTTTCCGGTGTCAGGAGCATATGCACCCAAGATCAAAAGTGAGTTCCGGAACATAGGCCCATATAGTCATTTTTTATCCATGATTTGTACTATTATGTGAACCAAACTGAAATAATGAAATAAAAGGGCCATACGCATCGATCGATGCAGAGTATGGGGCTTTTCCCTTTTAAAAAAGAAAAGCATATTTTTCGAAACTTCACAAAGAACATAATTCTAAATCTTTTGGTATATACAAACATGCGAATTTTGGTACAATAACAAGTTGATACCCATATGTTACATATATAGTTTATCACAGCTTGTAGGTGTGATTTTACAACTTTTCAGAAGACAGAGGTTCATATGTAACATGTTTTTTAAAAAATATTCGCCCCCAAATCGCAAGCTTTTAGTGCTGCGTACTGCTGCACCATCATATATAGATCCATAGGCAGTGCAGGGAGCGAGAAAAAGTTGCAACTTGTTTCAGGGGAAAGCTTCTCGTTTCAATGATAAGCTGAGAAGATAAAAGAAGAAAAGGAGCTAGGCGGCAAATGATCGATCGACGCAGTATCATGCATGCACCAACATAGCATTGTGCCTTTTTTCAAGGGGGTGTGGCCCGAGAGATTCAGGAGAGTAGGCCATGGCAATTAATCAATCAACATTTCACGTCAGTGCCAGGAGATTAAACGGTTTCTCAACTGTCGGTCGGGACATCTGCTGCTAACATTGTTTCGCAAACCAAAGGTTTCTCGTGTGGTAGTCTTCCATTTTTGAATACGTTATGCTTTAATAAAATATACACGCTAACATGTTTGAACTTTGAAATATGATAACTCCCAATTTTAGATTTTTCAAACTGTCAAGCAGATTAGAAACATTTTCATGAAAATATTTTTGGTAATAGTATATAGGTAAACCAATAACGGTTGAAGGTGTGTGCGTCCTAGGCCCATTTTTTCGATAAAGGGAATAAAGATACCAATTACCCCTAGCCTCTGCAACAACGTAATGCCCTAAAACATAACGGATGCACACAGTTAAAAAAGTGAAAAAGAAAACTAAGAAATAAAAGTCCCGCTACAGTATCCCAGCCATAGCAACGGTAATACAACCACCACCAAGATAACACCTGAAATTCAGACTCTTCAAAAGCGACGCTTCCAAGAAGAAAACAGTGCACCAGCGCCGTCGTCGCCCGATCAAAGATCTTAGGTTTTTACCCTATAGTCTCCGTTCTCAAAACAATACCTTCAACAAGGACATTTTCAGGCACAACCAGTTAAGGCCAAACTTTGAGTTTTCACCCTGAAAGGTAAGACTCCGAACTTCACATGTGTTGCCGCTCCTGCTTCCATACCACTGCTACAAAGTCTGGAACACCAAGCAAGGCCCTCAACAGCACAAAAACTTGAACCTCCATTAGCTAGTCCTCCAATCCAATCTTCATGATATTCTCTTCTTCTGACTTTACCATGGATCAGCTGTCACTTAGTGTCAACACAGAAAAGAGCTTCGCGCCGCCCCCTCCAGACCAAACGGTCGGAACAAAAACATGGGTGCGCACGACCGAATACCACCGATCCAGCAAACTCCAGGCAGTAGAAGCACTGTTACACTTGCCAGCGCCGCCTTCCGGAACTCAACACTCCGGCCAGATCATGAAGGCCAGGCCTCCGACAGGTCTTCATCTTCACCCAAGAGATACCCTAGGACCGATGCCTTTATTCAGGCCAGGCCCCCACGCTGGCGACCATCCCAGGCTGGCCATGGTTGCCGTCGGAGACACCAAGTAGATCGCGTAGTCCGGAGACACCGCACACGCCTAGGCACCGCCGCAGCCGAACGCCAGCCCTCCACCGCCAGCCACCGAGAGGCGAGGAGAAGGGGACCTAGGGTTTCCTCCTGCAGCCCGCCCCCACCCCTCCCTCCTCCGTCGGTAGAGCACACCACCACCACGTCGTCCGTCATGCTGTCACCGAGCCTAGGCTAGGCGCCGCCATCGAGGCCCCCGACGATAGGGCCGCGCCCTGTGTAATATCCCAGGTATTGGGGTTACAAAAATAGAGGAAACAGATGTGTGCATTGCATTCATGCATAGAAAATCTGGGGAATTTTCGCCCTTTAAAGTAAAACGATCCACGATGAATCGAAGTTTTACTTGACCTTGGTGGAATTGAAGTAGCTCATCAAGTCAAGCGCTACAAACCTCAATGTGACTTTGTTAAAACCTTGTTTTAGGAAGAGATGATTTGATCTAAGGGGTTAGATCAAATGGAACTAATAATCAACACAACAACACTTTAATCAATGATCAATTGCTTGATCTCATAACAGATCATAATATGGTAATCATTGCCATAACATAAGAACATCTGTTTAGTTACAAACCAAGTAACAATAAAATGGAGAAACCATTCTTGACTTATATTTTCCATGTCCTAAGACTAATCTATGATCCTACCATGAAACCTCATGGTATTCATTCCACTTCCACATTGGAATTATAACAAGGAGATCCACTCAAGAAATATATATTCTTCCCTATTCCAAATAGTTTTACATCAAACCTAGAGAGGTGAGAGTTCTATTATAATTATTAAAGAAGCAATAACAAAACTTGAGTTAAACCTTGGATATACATCCAAGTATTCAAATCATCATCTTCAAGACAACCCTAGAGAGAGATAACCATTGATGTTAAACATAGACCTTGATGATCACATCAACCTCTATGGAGCCTAATATTAGGTTAGCATTGAAGTCCTTCCCAAATGAGAGAGACCATCCATACTAATCCTAGTTCTATCTATTCAAATATCCAAATGGTTAAACCATCAGTTTTTGAGGGAACTTTAAGTAAATATCTCAGGCATTTCCCTGGGATATAAAACTATTGAGACAACCATGACCATGACCATCCTAGAAAGTAAAATAGAAGTGATATATCCTAGTGATCAAGACAATGCTTGATCATGGAAGTGAGAAACCATTCCATTAGAAATAATTTAGGAAGCCAAACCTTGATCATTATAAATTGAGTGATGATCATAAACCCTAAGAACTTGAGGTAAAGATATCAAGAACAAGTGGATCAGGTCTAACCATGATCATGCTCTTGAAGTATGTGAGGATAAGTTAAACCCTACTAGAATAAGTAGATTTCATTCCCACATGAAATTATAGGAAGATAACTAGTAAGCAACCCTAGGTTTATATCTTATCTTTTACTTGTGAACCATTGGGTGATCATAAGTAGAATCCTACCATACCTATATTTCATAAAATAAGGAACCTAAGAAAACCTTAGAGTAAAACTCCATATTTAATATGGTGAGAAACCATATATATTTATATGACCAAAGTTAACTATAAAAAGAACTATAACAACTCTAGTTACTTCAACAATAGATTAAGGATAATAATAAAAGTCTATTGGTATAAGATAACACCAATTCTCATATCCTTAGTAGCTAAAGGAGCACATGAAATAATAAGCAAGTAACCATTTTATCATGCATTGGGGAGAGTAAACCTAGCCAATGTAACATGTTGTCATCTCACTTCTACAAACTAAAATTATATCTCAACCCTAACTATTGTATCACTATGGAGATAGCAATATAAATCTAGACCATAATTGAGAATCAAACCCATGGCCATTATGTAAATATCATTAGAACCCTGGTAAGGATATTAATGAAATCTTATGCTTCAATTATTACACCTGAGAAAACCCCTTGTGATACAACTTGTAAATAAGACCATAAGTGTGATTATTAACCACTTACCTATACAATTAAGTTCCAACCCATGTGTCATTAGGTAAATCATATTGGGACCCTAGAAGTGTCCATCAACTAAATCTTATGTTCCAATTTGTTAACATATAATTATGCACATCAAATAATAAGCAAGGGATCACTCCCCAAATGGAAACTAAGTCCTGATACTAATCTCTAAAAAAAAACCTTGAGTTCAAAGTATCAACTACAAACATTCCAAAGGATTTGATTCACAAGACAAACCTAAGAATAAAATGAACACCTAAACTCATGTTTAATTGAAATTTGGAATAAAGCTTCCAAACATACAAATAAAACAATATATTTGTGTTAAACAATCCAGTGACATAGTGATTCGTCTAAATAGAATTAATATGATTTAAATAACCAGATACCTGCAAATTCATGTTGAATTTGAATCAGCAAAACATAAAATGAAATTTGAAAACAGAAAATAAAAACAGAAAAAGAAAAGAGGAGAGAAAAACCTACCTGGACTTACCTGGCCGAGCAGCCCACGGTGCAGCCCAGCACCACAGCCCAACACTGGCCCTCAACCGCAGCCCAACACCAGCCCACCATACCCCTTCGTCTAAAAACAGAGGTGAGGGTCATCCTCATCCTCTTCGTGTGCCTGGAGGCCGGCACGAAGACGTGCTCGTCTTCCCCTCGCGCTGTCGATCCCTCCTCGTCCGAAGGCCGTGACAAGGCTCGCTCCCGGCGCCGTATAAAGCTCCCCGAAGAACCCTAGCTCGGGATTTTCCCCCTCCTCTCGCTCGATTTTCCCCCTTCCTACCGAAACCCTAGCGAGCACGGACGTCGACCATTGCCGCCGTTCGCAGCATCCCCGAGCTTCGCCGTGACCACCGCCGTGATCGCCGTCCTCGACATGCTCGGCCCGCAAGAGGAATCGGCCCCGAGAGACCTGTACCGCCGCCGTCAAGCTCGTCTTCCCCGACGACGGGAGCAGTCGATTCCGGCGAACCAGACCACGGCAAGCCTCGCCGTCACGCGCGTCGTGATCCTGGTGAGCCCCTGAGTTCCCCAGCATGCCTAGCTCACTCAATTGATCGCCGTAGCACCGTCACGCCGTTAACCCGTGAGAACTGCCGCTGTTCCTCGCCGTCGGGCACGCTCCGGTGACCATACCGGAGCGGCGCCACCACTATGAGGCTCGCCTCGGCGTCCTCGTTCCAACGCACACGCACATGCCCCCGCGGGAACCAAGAATCACCGGCGCCGTCGACCACTGGCCGCCGGCAGAGCCCATGGTTGCCACATCGGCACCATGTGGCAGCCAACGTGGCTTAGGCCCACCTGCCAGTGACCCTGAGTAGCAGTAGCCTGGGTGCGTTTAGCGAGATCTTTTCGTTTTATTTCAAAAATGCATTAATACCTGCAACTTCAAATAAATTTAGAAAATCCAATTTAAGTCAGAAAAATATAAATGAGATATTAAAATTATTAGAAAAGAAAACTCTATCCAATAAAAATATAAAATGAAATTTTTATTTTTAATAAAAATTCAATTATTTGATACTTGTTATTTAAGCCTTTAATTTAAAATTCTAAATGCAATTAAAAATTCAGAAATTAAGAAACCATTTATAAATTTAAAAAAAAACAATAAGCAAATAAAGAAAACATGAAAACTAATTTTCTTTATTTGCAATCCTATTAAATCATTATTAGGGAAATTTAAACCCTAATTAATAATTACCCTAATTAGTAAATTATTTAAAAATAATAAAAATCCAAATTAAATATTAATTTTATTTCAAAGTTATTAATAACTTCAAATTTAACATGAAGTTATTAATCATAGAATTAAATTGTAAATAGCAAACCCTAAATTCCACATGGAATGATATTACAACCCTATCATTTCATGTGACTCCTAAAACCCTAAATTAATTAGGAACCCTAGTTCCTTTATTACATGTGAACCCTAAAATGCTTCTAACCTAAACCCTAGGTTAGAACATGTGATCATGGTACCTTCTTTCAAAGCATAGAACCCTAGTAGCAAGTAAATACCTGTCTTGTCCAAATAAAACTTAGAAGACCTATCACTAATAAGATGGATATCCCATGTGTTCATCTTATCAAACCTAGATGATCAAATAGGAACACCTAACTCTAAACCTTAGTTCCTATCATCAAAATGATCAACCTTACTTATACCTATACACCATCACACCATTGTGATGAACCCTAATAGCAACTATACTTGCTATTTTGTATTACATACCCTCTTCCACTAAACCCTACTAGTATTAGATAATTATAAATCATCCTATTTAGGAACCGACCATTCTCTACTTAGAGATCCAATAGCTAAAACAAGACAACCTCAACCGTAATTGTTATACTTCTTATTATTTAAGAAGTATGTTCTTCAAAAGTTATTCTTTTGAGGTAAATAGGAAGTAGTCATCAACCTTGCCTAACAGGACCTATCAACCCTAGCTATCTATTACCACTAAGATATATCACCATGATAGCAACCATTAATTGCTTAAGATACTTATGCTTCACTAAAACCATACAAGCCCTAGTTATTAATGAATCCAACTTTGTTGAGATCCATCTAACGCTTACTCCAGAAACCAAATAGAAATATAGTAAACCCTAGAACCCCACAACCCTAATTATCATACTTGTTCTTTATTATAGAACATGTTCTTCAAAAGTTATTCTTTTGAAATATATGATAATTAATCATTAACCATGACATATAGTGCTAAAACCAACCATTATTCAAGTACATGTTAGGATTACACCAAATGTTATTGTTGTGTGCTATTAATGCTATTGTTATGATATGTTGCAACATTTGTTCATGATACCATGTAACCACACCTGAATA
The DNA here is from genome assembly GCF_022539505.1 of Lolium rigidum. Taxonomy (NCBI): domain Eukaryota; kingdom Viridiplantae; phylum Streptophyta; class Magnoliopsida; order Poales; family Poaceae; genus Lolium; species Lolium rigidum. The sequence continues at coordinate 190,740,526 of NC_061514.1, forward strand.
AGAACCTTGTTAGTGAACCACTCTAAAAGTGCAACACACCCTAAACAAATCATTTCAATTCATTAATCCTAAATCATCGGGGTTAGGTCACGTTTAAAACGATTGCATCTCATACTTATGCATTATTGCATCCTTGGCAATCTTTTAAACATCGTCCTTACCGGACGATGATGCTATTTCAGAATTTGGAGTTATTGCGTATCGAAGACCTTGTCTGCATAATCTTGCAGTCAATAAAGGCAAGTTCATCACTTGCTCATGTCATTTGAGTATCTTTATCAAATTACTTGCAAAGTACTATGTTTATCACTATTGCATAAAAAGGCAAAACCACTATTTTCATAACTATGAATATGACTATGTGGTTGGCAATGGAACCATGGATTGTGTTGATATGGTGGAGGTTCCATTGCAAGGGTTTATATCCATCTAGGATTAAACAACAAATGTCGTCCAGTGATTCTTGTGCCGTAATACCCGTGTTAACCATAAGATCCGGAGTGGGACGGAGTAGTCAAAAGTGTTTCCACCTCTCGTTCATCAACGGATGCTCATTACTCGGGTGCACATGATCTTGCGAGACATGATGCAGGGGTGGGAACCCGTAGAAGTCCCAACGGTAATGAGGTCTATGATGGGTTGCAGCTGCCGGCGTAGGAATGTATGGTAGAGCCCTGCATTGACGTCGTGGTCGGGGTCCACCCTGAAATCTATGGGAATAATGGGACCGGCGTGGACCCAGGGTCGGAGTCTGCAACAAAGGGTGGGTGTTCGAGGTAGCGGAGGAACATGATTGGCTAGACCTTATACCGGGCCTCACACCATAGGAAGTGTGGACGGGAAGATCACCCGGTTGGCACCAAGGTTAAGATCTCTTATGGGTAAAGCAACACACCTCTGCAGAGTGTAATGAACCGTGACCTATCACTCCCTGTTCCGGGATATGGAACTACGAACGCGGCCGGAAAGGAGCTCCATGAAGTTCTAGTAAACCGGTGAAGGCTGACGGACATAGTTCTTCTAAATAAAAGCAACCTTTTGAAGAAATGGTTATGAAAACTTGCATTGGTATTAGACTTTCTGGTCTAATGCTGTAGCTAGTGCATTAAACACCTCGTTCCTATAATGAACTTGTTGAGTACGCTCGTACTCATCCCACTCTTAAATACCCTGCTTAGATATGGAGGCCACGAAGGAGGATCTACAGTACAACTCGAAGACCGAGGAGTCAACACCTACTTCAAGGGACAGGAACCTGCTGGAAGAGTCATATACCACATCCACCAGGGAGAAAACTTAGATTAAGCAGTAGAAGGGAACTAGCTCCCTAAACCTAGCTCCTATTTAGCTAGAATCTATTCATATCCTCTATAGCTAGTTAAACACTCTACAAATAGAGTTCGTGATAAGACTAGACTACGAGTTGTTCTTCTGGAGTTTATTTGCAGTTTTACCTCATTGTAAAGTAGGAGGCTGTGATGATCTTATGTAACAGAGTCAATGTTGTAATTCTATAGACATACCTTGGACCCGCATATGTTTCGTTGTACCACTCGAGCGATATAATACTAGTGGAACGGTGTTTCATTGGTGTTATATCGGACTTGCATACTACACCATGCAGTGGTATGCCGGGTCACCACAGTTGGTATCAGAGCAAATGCTTTGACCCTAGGATTAAAACCCTTCAAAGGAGACCTATAGGATTGGTAGTGTCTATAGGAAGTCGTCTTAGTTAAACCAAATCTTCTTATGAATTGAGATGGATATTCACTTGAGAATAATCCTGACACACTTGAGTCAACATTTCCTACCTATCCTTCCTAAGGGAAATTAGTTAGTTAATCCCAAACTTGTTGCATACCATTAGGTCCTTAAAACAATAGATGGGTAGATCACAGTTGGTATACAATACAAGGTAGTCCAAAGAGAGGATACAACCATAAGGAAGCTATCCTATTGGAAGATGTGTACCAACATATGTTATGATTAAGTAAAAGTTATCCAGACTTGTAATAGGAGTAATATCAAGTGATGAAGGTAATTAAGATATCCTAATAGAAGTTGTAGACCAAGTTAAGTAATGAGTAAGTAAAATTATCTAGACGTGTGAAAACAGTTGCTAGTAAGTGATAACTATGAGTTATATGAGGTAGTATAGACCATGATGAGTCAATCATGAGAGGTAAGTAAGAGAGATAGAAATAAAACATGTCTACTTACAGAGTAGTGATAGTAATCATATATGATTCACCTGAGAATCATTATGTGATGGACTAGAACCTCATAATTAATTAAGAGGAGTACAATAAGAAGCCAAGTGCAAAACAATAGTGCAAGAATTGTGTTCCAAAAATATGGGAAGTGTGCCAAGAACATCATGACCATATGCTTATGGTAGAAACACTTAGAAGTATAGGAACTATATCTTAATAAATATGAATTCAGAGTAACCATATTAGAACTAGAGGTATCATACAAAATAGTCCTCAATAGCACTTATATATGGTATAATACTAAGTTAAGTAGTACTTCCAAAGAAAATTAGGTTAACCTTAACCATCCCAAACCACTTTGTTTCAAGTTTATCTCATTGCAAATGTGCAATTAAGGTAAAAGTTGAGACAAATAGTAGAATCCCATCTATTCGTGCTAAGTATCACGAAATAAACCTATCTTATGTGGTGTTATATACTACACATCGGAGCCTGATGTTAGAGATGTCTTACTCAACTATTTTATTCGGGCTTATGATGGTGTGTATTGTATGCACAAAGCTGAATCTTCTTGGATTTTATTGGATTTTCATTGTTTGACTAGATCCATATATGAAGTTCAACTTCGATATGCAAATGCATGTTGCAATATCAAGTTCTTACTTGGTGCTATAGATCTAGAGGGTAATGGTATTCGTGTGAGGAAGTGACGAATTCTAAAGACTCTAAAGACAAGATGAAGGTTCATTAGAAGAAATGAGTAAAGTTGTGGGAAGCAACCACAAAACTCTGAAGGAAGTATCAACCAAAACTCATGTTTTGCCTCAATAGAGGAGTACTTTAGTACATGAGAAGCGTGAAGGTGAGAAATATGGTGATTATGGTGAAGCTGAAGCAGATCCATAGTCAACATAGAAGAGGGAATGCATGGGAAATCACTTAGGATACTATAATCATAGTGTTAGCTAGTGGTTTTCTTGCAAAATAAACCCTGAATGAAGAAAGATGATATATGAAACCATAGCAGATATAAGAAGACCATAGTTGATATCAAAAGACCACAATTGGTGTAGGATCAACACTGCGAGATAGAGTAGAAGATGTCTCGTCCAGTTGATCAAAACCTATAATAGAGTACACTTTTAGATAACAAATAGCTATAGTTGATATAAGATAAACCACAACTGGTAGAACAAATAAAAATTTTCCAGTCAAATAATTAAGACTTATAAAAATTTAGTCAAAGGATTCATGTTGGTTGTCCACGATTTGGTGGATACACCACAAACATTCTTCGAGAGACCTTAGAAGAAGTACAAACCATAAGTTAGAACCAGACAATATTCTAACCATAAGTCCAATAGTTGGAAGAAAAGGAGTTGAAGACCATAAGAAAACTCTAAGGGGTAGAGTAAAGATTGAGTTGGTTGTACAATGACTCAATACTTTAAACAAGATAAAAGAAGAGGGTCTGAACTGAGAGGAAGTTCGATCTTATTGTCATAAGATTGTTGAACCCTACTTTCAGAAGAATGTCAGACCAGAAGCCGAGGTTCATACCTCGAGGAAGTAAGAAGTGGACTATAACTTGAGAAAGTGAGTAGTAGTTACTCAGAAGTACGGAAGCTCAAGTAAACATAGGCCAAAGACCAAAGGAGATTGACTATACCAAAACCAAAGTCTATTTAAATGATTCCTTTCATGGAACCTAAAGAATCCAAAATAGTTATAAGTATCAACCATAAACCAGGATTGGATGGACTAAATGAGTCTAATCCATTCTTAGGGAAATAAACTATCACGACCATTTCCATGGTAAGTACCTTACCAAGTACCATTATTGCAGTTTTGGTAGTAAGGGAAAACAAAGACCTATTTTATCAAATAGGAGAATGTTATCCAATTAGTCCTCAATTAAGACTGCCAGGACAAGAAGAAGTCCCAATCATTGAATCTTCAATAAGAAAGAAAACAAGCTTATAGAGTTGGAAGAAATCAAAGAATCAAAGTAAGAACCATGGTTCAGAGACAAACCCTAATGGATTCCAGGAAGAATCTGGACAAGAGATATATTCAATTATATCTAGTGAGATCAATACGGAGTTTGAGAAAAGTCGTAGTCTGCACAAGTCAGATCCACACTCCGGAAACGTGAGAGAGTTCAAACTTCGAGGACGAAGTTTAGTTTAAGGGGTAGAGACTGTAATATCCCAGGTATTGGGGTTACAAAAATAGAGGAAACAGATGTGTGCATTGCATTCATGCATAGAAAATCTGGGCAATTTTCGCGCTTTAAAGTAAAACAGATCACAATGAATCGAAGTTTCACTTGACCTTGGTGGAATTGAAGTAGCTCATCAAGTCAAGCGCTACAAACCTCAATGTGACTTTGTTAAAACCTTGTTTTAGGAAGAGATGATTTGATCTAAGGGGTTAGATCAAATGGAACTAATAATCAACACAACACCACTTTAATCAATGATCAATTGCTTGATCTCATAACAGATCATAATATGGTAATCATTGCCATAACATAAGAACATCTGTTTAGTTACAAACCAAGTAACAATAAAATGGAGAAACCATTCCTGACTTATCTTTTCCATGTCCTAAGACTAATCTATGATCCTACCATGAAACCTCATGGTATTCATTCCACTTCCACATTGGAATTATAACAAGGAGATCCACTCAAGAAATATATATTCTTCCCTATTCCAAATAGTTTTACATCAAACCTAGAGAGGTGAGAGTTCTATTATAATTATTAAAGAAACAATAACAAAACTTGAGTTAAACCTTGGATATACATCCAAGTATTCAAATCATCATCTTCAAGACAACCCTAGAGAGAGATAACCATTGATGTTAAACATAGATCTTGATGATCACATCAACCTCTATGGAGCCTAATATTAGGTTAGCATTGAAGTCCTTCCCAAATGAGAGAGACCATCCATACTAATCCTAGTTCTATCTATTCAAATATCCAAATGGTTAAACCATCAGTTTTTGAGGGAACTTTAAGTAAATATCTCGGGCATTTCCCTGGGATATAAAACTATTGAGACAACCATGACCATGACCATCCTAGAAAGTAAAATAGAAGTGATATATCCTAGTGATCAAGACAATGCTTGATCATGGAAGTGAGAAACCATTCCATTAGAAATAATTTAGGAAGCCAAACCTTGATCATTATAAATTGAGTGATGATCATAAACCCTAAGAACTTGAGGTAAAGATATCAAGAACAAGTGGATCATGTCTAACCATGATCATGCTCTTAAAGTATGTGAGGATAAGTTAAACCCTACTAGAATAAGTAGATTTCATTCCCACATGAAATTATAGGAAGATAACTAGTAAGCAACCCTAGGTTTATATCTTATCTTTTACTTGTGAACCATTGGGTGATCATAAGTAGAATCCTACCATACCTATATTTCATAAAATAAAGAACCTAAGAAAACCTTAGAGTAAAACTCCATATTTAATATGGTGAGAAACCATATATATTTATATGACCAAAGTTAACTATAAAAAGAACTATAACAACTCTAGTTACTTCAACAATAGATTAAGGATAATAATAAAAGTCTATTGGTATAAGATAACACCAATTCTCATATCCTTAGTAGCTAAAGGAGCACATGAAATAATAAGAAAGTAGATAACACCAATTCTCATATCCTTAGTAGCTAAAGGAGCACATGAAATAATAAGCAAGTAACCATTTTATCATGCATTGGGGAGAGTAAACCTAGCCAATGTAACATGTTGTCATCTCACTTCTACAAACTAAAATTATATCTCAACCCTAACTATTGTATCACTATGGAGATAGCAATATAAATCTAGACCATAATTGAGAATCAAACCCATGGCCATTATGTAAATATCATTAGAACCCTGGTAAGGATATTAATGAAATCTTATGCTTCAATTATTACACCTGAGAAAACCCCTTGTGATACAACTTGTAAATAAGACCATAAGTGTGATTATTAACCACTTACCTATACAATTAAGTTCCAACCCATGTGTCATTAGGTAAATCATATTGGGACCCTAGAAGTGTCCATCAACTAAATCTTATGTTCCAATTTGTTAACATATAATTATGCACATCAAATAATAAGCAAGGGATCACTCCCCAAATGGAAACTAAGTCCTGATACTAATCTCTAAAAAAAAACCTTGAGTTCAAAGTATCAACTACAAACATTCCAAAGGATTTGATTCACAAGACAAACCAAAGAATAAAATGAACACCTAAACTCATGTTTAATTGAAATTTGGAATAAAGCTTCCAAACATACAAATAAAACAATATATTTGTGTTAAACAATCCAGTGACATAGTGATTCGTCTAAATAGAATTAATATGATTTAAATAACCAGATACCTGCAAATTCATGTTGAATTTGAATCAGCAAAACATAAAATGAAATTTGAAAACAGAAAAAGAAAAGAGGAGAGAAAAACCTACCTGGACTTACCTGGCCGAGCAGCCCACGGTGCAGCCCAGCACCACAGCCCAACACTGGCCCTCAACCGCAGCCCAACACCAGCCCACCATACCCCTTCGTCTAAAAAACAGAGGTGAGGGTCATCCTCATCCTCTTCGTGTGCTGGAGGCCAGCACGAAGACGTGCTCGTCTTCCCCCTCGCGCTGTCGATCCCTCCTCGTCCGAAGCTGTGACAAGGCTCGCTCCTGGCGCCGTATAAAGCTCCCCAAAGAACCCTAGCTCGGGATTTTCCCCCTCCTCTGCTCGATTTTCCCCCTTCCTACCGAAACCCTAGCAGCACAGACGTCGACCATTGCCGCCGTTCGGAGCATCCCCGAGCTTCGCCGTGACCACCGCTGTGATCGCCGTCCTCGACATGCTCGGCCTGCAAGAGGAATCGGCCCCGAGAGACCTGTACCGCCGCCGTCAAGCTCGTCTTCCCCGACGACGGGAGCAGTCGATTCCGGCGAACCAGACCACGGCAAGCCTCGCCGTCACGCGCGTCGTGATCCTGGTGAGCCCCTGAGTTCCCCAAGCATGCCTAGCTCACTCAATTGATCGCCGTAGCACCGTCACGCCGTTAACCCGTGAGAACTGCCGCTGTTCCTCGCCGTCGGGCACGCTCCGGTGACCATACCGGAGCGGCGCCACCACTATGAGGCTCGCCTCGGCGTCCTCGTTCCAACGCACACGCACATGCCCCCGCGGGAACCAAGAATCACCGGCGCCGTCGACCACTGGCCGCCGGCAGAGCCCATGGTTGCCACATCGGCACCATGTGGCAGCCAACGTGGCTTAGGCCCACCTGCCAGTGACCCTGTGTAGCAGTAGCCTGGGTGCGTTTAGCAGATCTTTTCGTTTTATTTCAAAAATGCATTAATACCTGCAACTTCAAATAAATTTAGAAAATCCAATTTAAGTCAGAAAAATATAAATGAGATATTAAAATTATTAGAAAAGAAAACTCTATCCAATAAAAATATAAAATGAAATTTTTATTTTTAATAAAAATTCAATTATTTGATACTTGTTATTTAAGCCTTTAATTTAAAATTCTAAATACAATTAAAAATTCATAAATTAAGAAACCATTTATAAATTTAAAAAAAACCAATAAGCAAATAAAGAAAACATGAAAACTAATTTTCTTTATTTGCAATCCTATTAAATCATTATTAGGGAAATTTAAACCCTAATTAATAATTACCCTAATTAGTAAATTATTTAAAAATAATAAAAATCCAAATTAAATATTAATTTTATTTCAAAGTTATTAATAACTTCAAATTTAACATGAAGTTATTAATCATAGAATTAAATTGTAAATAGCAAACCCTAAATTCCACATGGAATGATATTACAACCCTATCATTTCATGTGACTCCTAAAACCCTAAATTAATTAGGAACCCTAGTTCCATTATTACATGTGAACCCTAAAATGATTCTAACCTAAACCCTAGGTTAGAACATGTGATCATGGTACCTTCTTTCAAAGCATAGAACCCTAGTAGCAAGTAAATACCTGTCTTGTCCAAATAAAACTTAGAAGACCTATCACTAATAAGATGGATATCCCATGTGTTCATCTTATCAAACTTAGATGATCAAATAGGAACACCTAACTCTAAACCTTAGTTCCTATCATCAAAATGATCAACCTTACTTATACCTATACACCATCACACCATTGTGATGAACCCTAATAGCAACTATACTTGCTATTTTGTATTACATACCCTCTTCCACTAAACCCTACTAGTATTAGATAATTATAAATCATCCTATTTAGGAACCGACCATTCTCTACTTAGAGATCCAATAGCTAAAACAAGACAACCTCAACCGTAATTGTTATACTTCTTATTATTTAAGAAGTATGTTCTTCAAAAGTTATTCTTTTGAGGTAAATAGGAAGTAGTCATCAACCTTGCCTAACAGGACCTATCAACCCTAGCTATCTATTACCACTAAGATATATCACCATGATAACAACCATTAATTGCTTAAGATACTTATGCTTCACTAAAACCATACAAGCCCTAGTTATTAATGAATCCAACTTTGTTGAGATCCATCTAACCCTTACTCCAGAAACCAAATAGAAATATAGTAAACCCTAGAACCCCACAACCCTAATTATCATACTTGTTCTTTATTATAGAACATGTTCTTCAAAAGTTATTCTTTTGAAATATATGATAATTAATCATTAACCATGACATATAGTGCTAAAACCAACCATTATTCAGTACATGTTAGGATTACACCAAATGTTATTGTTGTGTGCTATTAATGCTATTGTTATGATATGTTGCAACATTTGTTCATGATACCATGTAACCACACCTGAATAAGAACCTTGTTAGTGAACCACTCTAAAAGTGCAACACACCCTAAACAAATCATTTCAATTCATTAATCCTAAATCATCGGGGTTAGGTCACGTTTAAAACGATTGCATCTCATACTTATGCATTATTGCATCCTTGGCAATCTTTTAAACATCGTCCTTACCGGACGATGATGCTATTTCAGAATTTGGAGTTATTGCGTATCGAAGACCTTGTCTGCATAATCTTGCAGTCAATAAAGGCAAGTTCATCACTTGCTCATGTCATTTGAGTATCTTTATCAAATTACTTGCAAAGTACTATGTTTATCACTATTGCATAAAAAGGCAAAACCACTATTTTCATAACTATGAATATGACTATGTGGTTGGCAATGGAACCATGGATTGTGTTGATATGGTGGAGGTTCCATTGCAAGGGTTTATATCCATCTAGGATTAAACAACAAATGTCGTCCGATGATTCTTGTGCCGTAATACCCGTGTTAACCATAAGATCCGGAGTGGGACGGAGTAGTCAAAAGTGTTTCCACCTCTCGTTCATCAACGGATGCTCATTACTCGGGTGCACATGATCTTGCGAGACATGATGCAGGGGTGGGAACCCGTAGAAGTCCCAACGGTAATGAGGTCTATGATGGGTTGCAGCTGCCGGCGTAGGAATGTATGGTAGAGCCCTGCATTGACGTCGTGGTCGGGGTCCACCCTGAAATCTATGGGAATAATGGGACCGGCGTGGACCCAGGGTCGGAGTCTGCAACAAAGGGTGGGTGTTCGAGGTAGCGGAGGAACATGATTGGCTAGACCTTATACCGGGCCTCACACCATAGGAAGTGTGGACGGGAAGATCACCCGGTTGGCACCAAGGTTAAGATCTCTTATGGGTAAAGCAACACACTCTGAGAGTGTAATGAACCGTGACCTGTCACTCCCTGTTCCGGGATATGGAACTACGAACGCGGCCGGAAAGGAGCTCCATGAAGTTCTAGTAAACCGGTGAAGGCTGACGGACATAGTTCTTCTAAATAAAAGCAACCTTTTGAAGAAATGGTTATGAAAACTTGCATTGGTATTAGACTTTATGGTCTAATGTCGTAGCTAGTGCATTAAACACCTCTTTCCTATAATGAACTTGTTGAGTACGCTCGTACTCATCCCACTCTTAAATCCCCTGCTTAGATATGGAGGCCACGAAGGAGGATCTACAGTACAACTCGAAGACCGAGGAGTCAACACCTACTTCAAGGGACAGGAACCTGCTGGAAGAGTCATATACCACATCCACCAGGGAGAAAACTTAGATTAAGCAGTAGAAGGGAACTAGCTCCCTAAACCTAGCTCCTATTTAGCTAGAATCTATTCGTAGCCTCTATAGCTAGTTAAACACTCTACAAATAGAGTTCGTGATAAGACTAGACTACGAGTTGTTCTTCTGGAGTTTATTTGCAGTTTTACCTCATTGTAAAGTAGGAGGCTGTGATGATCTTATGTAACAGAGTCAATGTTGTAATTCTATAGACATACCTTGGGCCCGCATATGTTTCTGTTGTACCACTCTGAGCGATATAATACTAGTGGAACGGTGTTTCATTGGTGTTATATCAGACTTGCATACTACACCATGCAGTGGTATGCCGGGTCACCACACCCTGGCCCGAGGAAGACGCCCCGTGCTCGACCCCCACACGAGAGGGAACGATGCAATCCCTGCCGCCGCCGGCGTCGGCTAGGCTTGCCTAACCGCGCCCCCTGGCGGCGGCGAGGGTGGGGAGGAGGAGAGGGGGAGGAGGGGCGTCCTAGGCCCATATTATAGAATGCCGAATCACAAGTAAAAATTGTGCAACCAGAACAAGGCACAACTGCATGAAATGGAAAATGTTTCTCTTAGGATGGTTTTGATATTTTGCACAGGCATATGGAGCCATGCATGGAAACCGGTAATAAGCTAGATATGCAAGGATAATGCTAGCTAGAATAAATAGTGCAGTACCACATGGACAAGGCGTTTTGGCTCATAGGTGTAGATACACCTAGTAGGAAAGGTAAAATTTATATTTATTTCAAAATGTAAAAAAAAATCGAATAAAATTCCTCATTGTGCATCCGAACATGTTTTGTTACCTTATGAAAGTTTTGCGGAAAAAAATATTTATGTGTCTTATGTAAAAAAGAGAAATAAATGTCTCGTAAAAACCTTTTTTAGAGCATAAAAAATTGTCTTTTTTGCACAGGCCACAGAAAATAATATTTCTTCGCGACACTTTGTGTGCAGGCATAGAATATGTGGAAGTACACACCAAATTTATTTTCAAAAAATTTAGACATTTTGAAATATATTTTTCCGGTAATAGGTGCATTTACACCTATGAGCCAAAATGGATTTCCGAGTGCCACATCCACATGCATGTCATGGATCTACAGGCGGTGGAAGAGGACGACATTGAGTGGTGGCTTCGGGGTTTTTCGATGTATGATTTTTGCCAGACATTTTATTAAATAAACTAATATAAAATGTTGTATGTATCATCTTGAAAAAAAGATTAGAAGCATTTTCATTATTTTTTTGGGTAACATATAAGTAAACGTAGTCAAGGTTGAAGGTGTATGCGTCCTAGACCATGTAATAGAATCCTGAATCACAGGTAAAAATATCCAATCCGAACAAGGTACTAGCAATTAACTTCATATATGCATCTTGCATGAAAATGAAAATGTTTCTCTTCCTATTTGAGCTAGCTTTCACCTAGGATTCGTAGGATGGTTTCGATATTTGCATAGGCATATGGAGCCATGCATGGAGACTGGCAAGCTAGATATGCAAGGATAATGCTAGCTAGCTAGAAGAAATAGTGCATCACCACATCCACATGCATGGCATGGATCTATAGGCGATGGAAGAGGACGACGTTGCGTAGTGGCTACTCAAGAACTAGTCGTTTCAAAGACTTGGGAGTTGCGAGGATGGATCGATCGAAATTCTGTTCGACGATTGAATCACCTCCCTACGATTCATCTTGCATTATTATCCCCTAGCTTATAAGTGTTACTAGCATATCCTGTAAGAGGAATGTCGTTCTTGCATCTTTACACCAACAAGATTGACTTGAAGCACTGCCTTCCCACTGGTAGAAAAACAAACGGCCATTGGTCGCGGTTCGTAATTGCCATTAATCGCGGTTGCGCAACCACGACCAATTATGCGCGACTAAAGGCTTCCCCCTTTAGTCGCGGTTCCTTACGAACCGCGACTAAAGGCCCGTCCACGTGGCGGCAGGCGAGCGCCAGGGCGGAGGACCTTTAATTTGTATTGTTTTATTTCTTTTGGGTTTTAATTTTGAAGGAGTTTCACATATTCTACGGTACTACATATATACATGCATATGAATGTACAATTTCAAACAAATTTTAAATTAGAACAAAAAAGAATTCAAGAGGAATATACAATATATATTCAATATCGGATGACCATATACAATTTTGAACAAGTTTCCATACATAATTTAGTGCATATGAAGTTCTACGTCCTCTACATAGTGTTCTCCTCTAGGATCGATGACTTCCCTCGCGAACTATCCAGCTAGTTCCTCTTGAAGTGGTCGGAAGCGAGCTTCTAGACTAAGCGTCTTCCGGAGGTTATTCCTCTTGATGTTGATCTCAGACGACTGGTCCCGCTCATTGGTGTATCTCCGGATCCTCTCACAAACATAGTATCCACATAGATTGGTCCCCGGTGGCTGAATATCCCCAGTCCCGAGCACTGCCCTTCTAAATTGTAGCTCTTTTTTGAATTCACCGACCTTTTCATCTACGAACCGTCTCCAAACCCTACGAGGCAAAGAAAATTAAATGAACAAGAGAGTTATTAATTAGTTACTTGTATTAGGAAATGATGAACGAAATAGGCCGATCGATATAGAGCGCAAATGAATGAAAACAATTACTTTTGCATCATTTTTCTCATGTCGGCCCAAAGCGCCGCATCCATATTCAGAGAGTCGTGGACGAGAACTGTGGAGGTGTGAAATTGAATTACCATCGAATCCAGTGGAACCTGCGGACACGATACATGCACGATCATGCATAACTCATCGATTAGCCACATACCATGCATGGAGTAAACAAAAGAGAATGTGCTCAAGACAGAAACACTCACCCAAAATGGTAAGGAAATAGAATATCACTTTTGAGTTCCTGTTTTCTAAGAAACCTCCACAGGTCTTCCTCCACGTCGGCGGGATGGTGTTCTAACACATATGAATTAACGATGTGTGGGTCAATGAACCCAACATCATGGATGTTCCTTATTCGCATTTCCCGCTTCTTCATTCTGCATAATAGCGTACACAACAAGATAGTTAGGACAATATATATATGTGTTAGAACATATATATATATATATATATATATATATATATATATATATATATATATATATATATATATATATATATATATATATATAGGATAAATACTTCCTACCCCTGGGTGTAGTTACACTCATATCTATATACCTCCGTACGGAAGTATATATATGATACTTTATCGGTTTGAGTATGTTCGTATACTATATCTAAGATACTCAAAATCAAGTTTGGTGAAAAAAATGCAAGTGAACCCATAGTTTGCACTATATATCCGAAATACATGCATATGTATACGTAAAAAATGAGTCTACGTAAAATAATATACATACTGCCTACAAAGTAGTACATATACTTCCAAAATAGTTTTATATACTTCATACTACATGTACATACTATCCGGTATGATAGATACTCTCTAGATTATGAGAAACACGCGTGGGTGTAACTACACCCGGGTGTAGTATGAATATGTCCTATATATATATATATATAGTGCAGGCAATGAACGAGATGGGGTAGAAATTAATAAATCACTTACAGAACGTAGCAACTGATGATAGATTTGTCGAGCTCGCGCAGATTGAACAGCTGGAACAATTCACTCCGATGAATTGTTATATAGTAATGTTTGAAGTGATGCTCATATCTAACTTCCGCATAAATATAGTCTTTGGCGTTTTTAAGTTTTATGTAACCCTTGTACCAATTTAGCGAGACCTTTCATTTGTCGAGGTAGATCCTCTTCCTGCGCGAGGCTCGACGAGAGGGCCATTCTCCACATATGTAAATACTACGTCCTTCATTGGCGCCTCATCAAGGCCTAACGAGTGCACGAAGAGTGATACCTAAGTTGGCCGCTTGTTCTCCGGCACTCGTTACGGTCAATCCATGTGCTGCCGCAGCTGCTATGATATCGGGGGCATCCGGACCGGCGGCTTGCACTATGAGCGGGGCGATCGATTGTTTACTTTGTTCCCCGAGCTGGGCAACTTCTTTCCCCTTTCTAATTTTTTCTCGGCCTCTTCCAAGGCTTTCTTCTCCTGCTTCTCCGCCAACTCTTGGTTCCTCTTGAACGCGAGTGCTTGCCTACGAAGTTCACGTGCATAGTCGTCAGGCAGATTCTTCGCGGCTTGGGACGGTGTGTTCAAAAATGACTTAGCCCAGCTCTTTTCCTTCTCAGAAAATACTTGCTTGGGCTCGGGCTCTCTATTCTTCTTGCATTCCGCCTTCCATTTCTCATAATCGCGAGTCGCGGCCGCGTCGACTTCCTCGGCAGTACGTTCCCAAGGCCTCGTGGGGAGAGGCTTCAGTGATGGCTCCGGTACCTTTGTGGTCTTAGGTACATAAGGGTCCGGGTTGATAGTCCAGGACTGCTTCGCTTCTTCGCCGGAGGTGGATTGGGGGCGGCGTCGCTTACCCGCCCGGGGCGGACCGGGGGCGGCGGCTGCTTACCCGCCGGAGGTGAATTGGGGGGCGGCGTCGGCTCACGTGAAGGAGGTGTAGGTGAAGCACCACCACCACCACCACCACCACCACCACCGCCACCGCCACCACCACCGTAGGGGGGTGGACTTGTTGGCGCCTCGCCTGGAAACTTGATAAACTTCTTTTGCCATAGAATGAACTGGCGCTTGACATCTCCAAGTCTTCTCGCCCCTTCAGGTGTAGCAATGTCAATGTCCAGGTCCTCAAACCCTTGGACTATGTCCTCCACCGTGACACGAGCATAACCATCTTGAATGGGGTTGTTGTGGTGGAGTGCTCCAGGTAAACATGGTAAAGCACTGCCGATGGCTACCTTCATGGACATGTTCCCGATAGGATAATACAGATGACATTCTTTCATCTCCTTTATATCGTCCACGGGGTAGCGAGGAGGCTCCGGTGCAGTAATTTCCACCACCGAGGCTCCGGTGCAGTAATTTAGATCGTCGGTGCACCAGCCGGTGGGGCCTCCGTGGAAGCCACGCTGCTTCTCGCTGCTGGCTTCCGAGATCCAATGGATGATCTTCATGCTCGCGCCCGAGCTGCATCTCTTTCGGCTACTAGTACACTCACGGTTTTCTTCATCACATCCATTTCCGATGCCAACCGCGCGACAACATCTGCTTCCCGATCCATCTTTCTCTTACGGCTTCGTAACCGTACGGGTCATCGTTCGGGGAACCCTATTTTCCACGGAATGTGCCCCATGCCTCGTACACGTCCTCCGTGTTCGGGATTCCCGAGGGCTTTTGTCGGCGCGTCGTTCTCTCCGTTGAACTTGATCTTCCCCTCTTGAGCATCCCTCATTGCCTCAATAAGCTTTTGGGTGGGTTTAATTATTTTGCCCCGGTAAACACACTCCCTCGTCTCCGGGTTCAGCGATCCCCCATGCCCGTACCACCAGCTTTTGGCCCTTGGGTCCCATCCCTCCGTACTCGGACGGATTCCTCGCGCCCTCAGCTCGTTCTCCATCTTCTCCCACCTAGGCTCCCAAAGGTGATACCCTCCCGGCCCCATAATATGATTGTACTCCTTCTTAGCCGCATTTTCCTTATTTTTTTCGATATTTCAAGGAACTGCTCCGATTTCTTTTGCTTCACAAATTCTGGCCAATCATGTTTCGGTTTCTCATATTGTCCTTTGAAATCCGGAGTCTTGTTCTCCTTGACAAAGTCATGGGCTAGATTTTGCTTGAATTTCCGGAATGCCGCGGACATCTTATGAAGAGCGAACTGTTTGACTAGCCTCCTCCTCTCCTTGTTTTCCTCAATCTTGTTACCCTCCTCATCGAATTTGTTGTATTCCGGAGGTAGAACGAAATGTTCCATAAGCTTCTTGAAGCAATCTTTTTTGTTCTCTCATCGACAAAAGTGAAACCAACTCGTGCCTTCTTTGGCTCATTCCACTCCTCGGACGGTGATCGAGACGTTGTCTCTAACAATGGCTCCGCATTGGTTGACAAACTTGGTGGCGTTCTTGCGGGGCTCCAGCGGCTCTGCCGGTTGCACTGTCGACAACCTCGATGGTGCATGTTTCTCCTTGTTTCATCGTCTTGGTTGCGCCACGCTTTGACGACGTACTCGATTGTTTCGACGATCCGGCCGAGGGCTAAAATAAGAAAGAGAGTCGCGTGCGTTAGTACACACATATTTATTCAAATCAGTTAGTTTGTATCACCAGAGGCTCAATGTATATATATACCTCGGCGCCGGAGGTGGTTGCTACTTCCAATTGAAGATCGTCGTTTATCGACGTTTCTTCGGCATCATCTTGCTCGACGGCGCCCTTCATCTTCACCGTCAAGGTTCGGATAAGAAGAGATATCATCTTCTTCTTGTCCGGTCGGCACATATACAATATCGCACGTTGAAGGTTGATGGCGGCGGGATGTAGTGCGGCGCAACACCGAGAGATTCCGGCGCCAACGTGGAACACACACAACACAACCAAGCTACTTTGCCCCAACGAAAGCAGTGAGGTTGTCAATCTCACTGCCTTCTTGTAACAAAGGATTAGTATTGTGTGGAAGATGATTGTTTGCGGGGAAAACGATAAAAACAAGTATTACGTGGGTGTATTTCGGTAAAGAGAGGTGGACCGGGGTCCACAGGATTTCACTAGAGGTGTCTCTCCCATAAGACGAACAGCATGTTGGGTGAACAAATTACAGCTGGGCAATTGACAAATAAAGAGAGCATGACAATGCACATACATATCATGATGAGTATAGTGAGATTTAATTGGGCATTACGACAAAGTACATAGACCGCCATCCAACCGCATCTATGCCTAAAAAGTCCACCTTCAGTGTTATCATCCGAACCCTCCAGCATTAAGTTGCAAAGCAACGTACAATTGCATTAAGTATGGTGCGTAATGTAATCAACAACTACATCCTTAGACATAGCATCAATGTTTTATCCCTAGTGGCAACAAGACAACACAACCTTAGAACTTTCTCGTCATCGTCCTGTGTCAATGCAGCATGAACCCACTATCGAGCATAAGTACTCCCTCTTGGAGTTAAAAGCATCTACTTGGCCAGAGCATCTACTAATAACGGAGAGCATGCAAGATCATAAACAACACATAAGCATAACTTTGATAATCAACATAACAAGTATTCTCTATTCATCGGATCCCAACAAACGCAACATATAGAATTACATATAGATGATCTTGATCATGATAGGCAGCTCACAAGATCCGACAATGATAGCACAATGGGGAGAAGACAACCATCTAGCTACCGCTATGGACCCATAGTCCAGGGGTAGACTACTCACTCATCACTCCGGAGGCGACCATGGCGGTGTAGAGTCCTCCGGGAGATGATTCCCTCTCCGGCAGGGTGCCGGAGGCGATCTCCGTGATCCCCCGAGATGGGATCGGCGGCGACGGCGTCTCGCAATGTTTTCCGTATCGTGGCTCTCGGCATCGGGGGTTTCGTCACGGAGGCTATTTGTAGGCGGAAGGGCAAGTCAAGAGGCGGCACGGGGGGCCCACACCACAGGCCGGCGCGGCCAGGGGTGGGGCCGCGCCGCCCTAGGGTTTGGCCACCCCGTGGCCCCTCTTCGTCTCTCCTTCGGACTTCTGGAAGCTTCGTGAGAAAATAGGCCTCTGGGCTTTTATTTCGTCCAATTCCGAGAATATTTCTTTACTAGGATTTCTGAAACCAAAAACAGCAGTAAAACAAAGAATCGGCACTTCGGCATCTTGTTAATAGGTTAGTTCCGTAAAATGCACGAATATGACATAAAGTGTGCATAAAACATGTAGATAACATCAATAATGTGGCATGGAACACAAGAAATTATCGATACGTTGGAGACGTATCAGCATCCCCAAGCTTAGTTCTCGCTCGTCCCGAGCAGGTAAAACGATAACAAAGATAATTTCTGGAGTGACATGCCATCATAAACTTGATCATACTATTTGTAAAGCATATGTAGTGAATGCAGCGATCAAAACAATGTGTATGACATGAGTAAACAAGTGAATCATAAAGCAAAGACTTTTCATGAATAGCACTTCAAGACAAGCATCAATAAGTCTTGCATAAGAGTTAACTCATAAAGCAATAATTCAAAGTAAAGGTATTGAAGCAACACAAAAGAAGATTAAGTTTCAGCTGGTTGCTTTCAACTTGTAACATGTATATCTCATGGATATTGTCAACATAGAGTAATATAATAAGTGCAATAAGCAAGTATGTAGGAATCAATGCACAGCTCACACAAGTGTTTGCTTCTTGAGGTGGAGAGAAATAGGTGAACCGACTCAACATTGAAAGTAAAAGAATGGTCCTCATAGAGGAAAAGCATCGATTGCTATATTTGTGCTAGAGCTTTGATTTTGAAAACATGAAACAATTTTGTCAACGGTAGTAATAAAGCATATGCATCATGTAAATTATATCTTATAAGTTGCAAGCCTCATGCATAGTGTACTAATAGTGCTCGCACCTTGTCCTAATTAGCTTGGACTACCTGGATTATCACCGCAATACATATGCTTTAACCAAGTATCACAAAGGGGTACCTCTATGCCGCCTGTACAAAGGTCTAAGGAGAAAGCTCGCATTTGGATTTCTCGCTTTTGATTATTCTCAACTTAGACATCCATACCGGGACAACATAGACAACAGATAATGGACTCCTCTTTAATGCTTTAAGCATTCAACAACAATTAATTCTTTTCTCATTAGAGATTTGAGGATGTTTGTCCAAAACTGAAACTTCCACCATGGAATCATGGCTTTAGTTAGCGGCCCAATGTTCTTCTCTCACAATATGCATGCTCAAACCATTCAACTCAATGTAGATCGCCCTTACTTCGTACAAGACGAACATGCATAGCAACTCACATGAAATTCAACAATGAGTTGATGGCGTTCCCAAGCAAACATGGTTATCGCACAACAAGCAACTTAATAAGAGATAAAGTGCATAATTACATATTCAATACCACAATAGTTTTTAAGCTATTTGTCCCATGAGCTATATATTGCAAAGGTGAATGATGGAATTTTAAAGGTAGCACTCAAGCAATTTACTTTGGAATGGCGGGAAAATACCATGTAGTAGGTAGGTATGGTGGACACAAATGGCATAGTGGTTGGCTCAAGTATTTTGGATGCATGAGAAGTATTCCTCTCGAAAATGTTTAGGTTTGGGCAGTGTTGCTTTGGAGATGCACAGGATTGAACGAAGGCAGCAAACTCACAGCAAGACACACATACGAGCAATTATAGTTGGCTTCCTCTCCATACTCTTCCATAGTTCAATCTCAAATTAAAATTACTGTTCAGACTTTAGAGAAACAAGATAACAAATTAGCATGCCTACGTATTTCTATTAAGTAGCAAGCACACATGGCACTGCAGCTGACATAACAACACAGAGCATCACATTATCCAAGATA
>NC_061514.1:190760476-190809283 GCF_022539505.1 Lolium rigidum
GCGCGACATCGTTCCCGGATGTTGAATCGCTAGAGGAGGCGGAGTTCCTCGCGCCACCGCCGTGCCTCGTCGACGACGAGGACCGTCGCCGGCACCGCCGGCTGCAGCGCAGGGATCGCCATCGCCGAGCGCGACGAGCGGCTGATGCGCCGGTGGAGGGCGCAGTTCCCCAACGATGTCGACAACACCGACGCGTTCTTTGCTAACCTTAGGCACAACGCAGGTCCAACGAGCGCCACCGTCGGGCCATCGCCGCCTTCGAGCTCGAGAACCCGAATACAACTTGGACCGAAAACGACCCTCGGTGGGATGACATTTGGACGGAGACAACCTCCGACGACGAGTAGAGACTAGACTAGTAATTTATCTATTTTATTGTAATTTCAATAAAGTCGTTGTCGGTTCTATTAGTTTAAATTTAGTTTATAAAGTTGTTGTCGGTTGTTTTTGTTCAATAAAGTGGTTCCGTCTTTCCGGCGCGGATACATGGCCGGATTCGAAGGAGGAGGCTCCGTCTTTCCGGCGCCGGCCCCTCTTTTCCGCCTCTGTCTTTCCGTCGGCCCCTCTTCCCGCCTCTGTCTTTCAGCCGGCCCCCTCTTCCCGCCTCTGTCTTTCCGCCGACCCGCTCTTCCCACCTCTTTCTTCCCGCCAATTTCTTCCCGCCTCCTGTCTTCCCGCCTCTTTCTTCCCGCCACTTTCTTCCCGCCTCTTGTCTTCCCGCTCCCATTTTTCCCGCCATTTGTCACTACATATATGTAGCCTGACTTGGCCAGCATTATCACATCTCTACAATCTCTCATCACTCTCTCATGGCTTCCACCGCACCCACTCTAACCTACCAGCAGGTGGAGGAGCTTTGCGCCTCGAACTACCCTTGCCCACCGGGCTACCGCGTCCCCGCCGGCTGGAGCCTAGCGCCGGCGGCGTGCTGGTCCCTCCCCTCCCTCGTGGTACTGCGCGCCGGCGGCCATCACGAACCACTACTACCTCGACCTCACGCCGGAGCAGCGGATGAATCCCGCCGGCATCCCGATAACCGAGCATACTTGGGACGCCTTCTTCATCAATCGGCGTGAGAGGGCGCTCGCCAGGTATGAGGAGGGCGGTCTGCCTCCTGGGAACTTCCACGAGGCCGGCCGTCGGCTATGGTGGTACGGCCGGACTCTGCAGAGCGTCATGGACTACATCACGGCCGGCGATATCCCCGCCTGCGCTACCCTCGGTTCGAGCCACGAGCGCCGCCCGACGACAGCCGACGACAACAGCGACAACGACGGCGGCAACTTAGAAGGCGACGACTACCAGTACAACGGCGGCGACTATGAAGACTACGAGTATGCATATTATACGCCTAGGCAGGAGTATGACTAAATCACTCCAAATTTCATGTATCATCAGTGCTATCTCGAATCAATCGAATCATTCGAAAATGGACACCAGAACACATCACGGATAATATAATTCACATGATCCATTCAACAAAGTTTGGTACAATAAATTATTACACATCATTTCTTCCCTTGTGTCCTCGCTGCTTACGATTGGGCCATATCCATGGAGCATCCTCATCATTTAACTTAATGCTTGGGTCGGTGTTCACTTTGAAGGGCGGAATTTCACCAAACATATTATAATCTTCTAACATGTCTGTCTTGTCCTCCACTCCCACGATGTTTCTTTTCCCTGAAAGAACAATGTGGCGCTTTGGATCATCGCATGATGTACTGATCGTTTTCTTATCTTTCCGTTTCCTCGGTTTGCTACTCATGTCCTTCACATAGAAAACCCGAGCGACATCTTTCGCTAGGACGAATGGTTCGTCAAGGTAACCAAGATTGTTGAAATCCACCATTGTCATTCCGTATTGCTGGTCCACCTTTACCCCACCTCCTGTTAGCTTGAACCATTTGCACCGGAACAAAGGGACCTTAAAGGAGGGTCCATAGTCAAGTTCCCATATCTCCTCTATGTAACCATAATATGTGACCTTTTGCCCATTCTCGGTTGCTCGCATCAAAGCGGACACCACTGTTTTGGTTGGTGCTCTTTTTATCTTGGGCGATCATGTAAAATGTATTCCCATTTATCTCGTACCCTTGGAAAGTCGTTATAGTCGAAGATGGTGTCTTGGCCAACATGTACAGCTGATCTACAACCTTATTATCATTCATGAAATGTTTTCTCAACCAACTGCCGAAAGTCTCCATGTGGGCCTTCCTAATCCAGGATTCAGGCTTCCCCGGGTTGTCCGAGCGTAAAATATTCTTGTGTTTCTCAAAGTACGGAGCCACCAAGCTGGAATTGGTCGAATTGTGTGGTGTGCTTCGATCGGAGAATGGCCGTCCATACATATCGTTGATTTCCTTCCGATCGTACCTTTTCCACTTAGTCTCCCCTCGTGCCGCGATCGAGGAAGACCAATCGGCTTAAGGTCGGGAACAAAGTCAACACAAAACTCAATTACCTCCTCATTTCCATAGCCCTTGGCGATGCTTCCTTCCGGCCTAGCACGGTTACGAACATATTTCTTTAATACTCCCATGAACCTCTCGAAGGGGAACATATTGTGTAGAAATACAGGACCGAGAATGGAAATCTCTTCGACTAGGTGAACCAGGAGGTGCGTCATAATGTTGAAGAAGGATGGCGGGAACACCAACTCGAAACTGACAAGACATTGGACCACATCGTTCCGTAACCGTGGTAGAACTTCCGGATTGATTACCTTCCGAGAGATTGCATTGAGGAATGCACATAGCTTCACAATGGCTACTCGAACATTTTCCGAGCAGAGCCCCCTCAAAGCAATCGGAAGCAATTGCGTCATAATCACGTGGCGGTCGTGAGACTTCAGGTTTTGGAACTTTTTCTCCGCCATGTTTATTATTCCCTTTATATTGGACGAGAATCCAGACGGGACCTTCATACTCGCTCGGGCATTCAAAAAAGATGACCTTCTCTTCTTTGGTCGAGCGTAGCTGGCACGACCTTGAAACTATTCCGGATGCCGGTTATCAGGGTCTTTCAAACGTTGCTGGTCCTGCCGTGCTTCCTTTGTATCATTTGTCTTCCCATACACGCCCAAGAAGCTTAGGAGGTTCACGCAAATATTCTTCGTAACGTGCATCACGTCGATTGCAGAGCGGACTTCTAGGACTTTCCAATATTCTAGCTCCCGAATATAGATTTCTTCTTCCACATGGCTGCGTGCCCGTCGGCTCCCTTCGGAACTGATTGTCCGCCAGGACCCTTTCCAAAGATGACTTTCAAATCCTTGACCATATCAAATACCTCAGCACCAGTACGTTCCGCAGGCTTCGGCCGGTGATCTGCCTTTCCGTTGTAATGCTTGCCTTTCTTTCTTACTGGATGAATTTTCGGAAGAAATCGACGATGCCCAAGGTACATGTTTTTCTTACAATTTGGCAAATGTACACTTTCAGTCTCATGTAAGCAGTGCGTGCATGCATTGTATCCCTTATTTGACAGTCCCGAAAGGTTACTAAGAGCAGGCCAATCGTTGATGGTTACGAAAAGCAACGCTCGTAGGTCAAATTCCTCTTCTTTGTGCTCATCCCACACACGGACACCAGGTCTGCCCCACAGCTGTAAAAGTTCATCAACTAATGGCCTTAGGTACACATCGATGTCGTTGCCGGGTTGTTTCGGACCTTGGATGAGCACTGGCATCATAATGAACTTCCGCTTCATGCACAACCAAGGAGGAAGGTTCTAGATACATAGAGTCACAGGCCAGGTGCTATGGCTGGAGCTCTGCTCGCCAAAAGGATTCATGCCATCTGTACTTAGACCAAATCTTATGTTCCTTGCGTCAGCTGCAAAATCTTTGAACTCTCTGTCGATCTTTCTCCATTGCGTTCCATCCGCGGGGTGTCTCAACTCCCCGTCCGACTTACGGTCCTCTTTGTGCCATCGCAACAACTTGGCATGCTCTTTGTTCCCGAACGGACGTTTCAACCGTGGTATTATAGGAGCATACCACATCACCTTGGCGGGAACCCTCTTCCCGGGTTTCTCGGCCCTCAACATCGCCACCGGGGTCATCGCCTCGATCTTATAACGCAATGCGAGTGCATACCGGGCATTCATTCAAATTCTCGTATTCACCGCGGTAGAGGATGCAGTCGTTGATGCATGCATGTATCTTCGTAACCTCTAAACCTAGAGGGCGAGACAACCTTCTTTGCTTCGTACGTACCGGCGGGCAACTCGTTATTCTTTGGAAACATATTCTTCAACATTTTCAGCAAGTTTTCAAATGCCGAGTCAGCCTACACTCGCTCGTGCCTTCCATTTCAAGCAAATCCAGGTGTGCAGCCCAGACTTTTTCGGACCATCATCGCATCCGGGTACAGCGCCTTTCTGTGATCCTCTAACATGCGATCCAAATTCTCCCCCTCGTTTTCAGTTTCGCAGCGTCTCCGTGCATCAGCAATGGTCCGACCAAGATCATCAACGGGCTCATCACGTGCCTCTTCTTCACCTTCCCCTTCACCTTCCCCTTCACCTTCAGCATCCTCCATGAAAGTATCACCGAAATGAGCAAGATAGCTTTCATCGATGAAATCATCCCCTTCTTCATCTTCTTCCATTATAACCCCTCTTTCTCCATGCTTGGTCCAACAATTATAGCTTGACATGAAACCGTGCCGAAGCAGGTGCATGTGAACATCTCTTGAGGAAGAGTAACCCTTCTGATTCTTACAGTTAACACATGGACAGATAACAAAACCCCCCTGCTTGTTCGCATTAGCCACTACGAGGAAATCTTTCAAACCCGTAGTGAACTCACCGGAGAGTCGGTTACCGTACATCCATTGCCGATTCATCTACATTATTATAATATAAAATATATAATTAACCATCATGCATTTGTTAAACTAACTAGCTACAAACAATATAAATTAAACAATGAACTACACACATGCATATTTTATCAATGACACATGAAAAGGTTCAAGTTGCTAACCGCGATCGAGGAGGAAAAAATAAATAAGGAAGCTCAAGTGTGGCTCCAACACTTCATATCATGTTTGTTTCATGCTCTTGGGGCATTTTTATCAAACACCTTGTGTGCATAAGAGGAACCAAAAGCAAACCTACACCCTCTTGTGAAGCTTGTGAAGAGAAGTGGCACCAAATGGCTAAGTGCTCGTGAGCCGAGGCCCTTTTATAGGGATGGGCCTTTAGTCCCGGTTGGCCCGGCCAACCGCGACTAAAGGCCTTCGGGATCTTTAGTCGCGGTTGGCCCGGCCAACCGCGACTAAAGCCCCTCCCGTCCAACAAGCCGGCCAGCGAGCGCGTTGGGCCCAGTCTTTAGTCGCGGTTCGCCACCCGAACCGCGACTAAAGACCCCATTAGTCGCGGTTCCTATATTTTGGCGACTAATGGGGCTGGACGGAAGGCCATTTTTCTACCAGTGTCCGTTTTTCGCAGGCTTGCTTTGCGAAAGTTCTCCATAAATGCTTGCAGATCGATATGATCTTGGATGGAAGGAAACCTACCGGCCGGCAGCAAGATAAAAGTAGGGCGCGTTGTCTGATCAAACATGGTGGGCGTGTCGCATGCATCCTCTTTGTACAAGAACGCAACTGTGTGCAAATTTCTGATTCAAGGCACGTCGCCGAAGAGTAGCCGATAAGGATATGGTGTCCCTGCTCACTTAGGCCGTGTTTGGTAGCCTGTGCTCCCATTAGTTTGCATAGGTGGCGTAAAAAACAATCTGTTTGGTTAACTGGGTTCACCCACATTGTTGCAGAGCATTGTTCTTAAAACACTGTTGGGATTGGCCCACGAGAAACGCCCGAACCGACCGTTTTCAGCAAGTCACTCTCATCTCGCACCGAGCTGTTGAGAAAAGCAAGTCTTTCGATGCACGAGGAGGAGACGGCGCGAGCTGCGGCACGCAGCGACAAAAAGCGAAAAGGGGCTGGAAGGATTCCGCCACCTCTAGCCGCGCACCCTCCTCTATTACTACCTCCTCCTCCACTCACCGCCCCCTCCCCCCAAATTTCGAGCTCCACCTTTGTGAGCAAGCAGGTTAGCGGCGCACAAATCTCCGGTCGGTGACGATAGCGACGACGACTGCATCTCGGCTTCATCTTTTGATGCGTGTGAAATACTTCATATTTTCTCGTGTTTAAACTCTTAGCTAAGTCAAGAAATTGACTAAGTTTACCTCTCAACTTGCCACGCCTAATCAATGCAAAGATGTGCAATCTCTTCTATTTTTGGATGTTGTGCAGGAAATCACGTCATAATGACAAATGGACTTGCAATTACTGAAGAAAATCACGTCAGGAGCATGGCAAAGTTGACTACACTCGGAAAAGCGGTTCCAGGAGCTTTAACGGGCATCGGTACAGGCAGTCCCAGCATGTACCGTCCGCCCGTACCGTGCGCCGTTGCGTTCCCGAGGTCAAACCCTATAATAGTCGTGAAGGGACCGACACTGAAAATAGAGCCATTTGTCACCAAACAGAGCCGCCATCCACCAGATACATCTACACCACACCGAAGGAGACACATCACCATATTTCATCCATCCCATCTCCCATCTCCTCCATAGCCATAGCCAACGCCAATGCCATTGTAATACATATCTCCTTCAGAATTGGCGACCATTGTAACAATATTGTGGTTTCAATCTAAGTATTTTGCACAATGATTTTTATCTTTGTATTTGATCTTGATATTATGTGTGAGTAGTCCTCACGGGCTGCGGGTTTGGGCAAATCCTCGCTGCGTTCATGTGCATCTAATCTTATGTTATGTGTAAGGATTGAATATGAGTTTTGCAATCTTGTATCATTATCTCTTTGCCTCGCCTTGATGATCTGCAGGTACCCATGTCATTCGAGTCGATCAAGGGAAGAGGTAGGATGAGTGGAGAACATCGTGCTACCGCGAGACCTCACTGACAGAAAGGGGAAAGTAACGATACATGTTTAGTGATTCATTCGGGATCATTGCACAATCATCTATCTTAAGGCTTTGGCATGTATTTATTTACTTAATAACTGTTGTTGCTTGCGGCTGTAAGGACGGTGGTTGGACCATTAGGCTCTTGACACCTATGGCTTTAGGGGCAAGGGTATTTACGGATGTGCTACTCATAAATCTCTTTTCTCTATTTTATTTGTTATACATATGAGTTTTATTTATATATGTATGCATAGCTGCAGGTGAAACCTTAACCCTGGCCTATTTCCATCATTCAACACAACCCCCTTGAAAGTGAACTAGATAGGTCCGGTAAACTGAAGATAAAGTACACTAGCAAGTCTTGTAGACGTTTCCTTCACACCATTTAGCAGTGCTTCCCAAGGTTCGATTAAACCTAGGTCTTCTAGGGAAAAATATTATCATACCACAATCCGTAATCCGGATCGAAGGTATCAACCCTTTTTCTGGCGCCGTTGCTAGGGAAGCAATTTCGCTATTCCGGTAAGGTTACAAGAGATCTTGTTAGTTATCTTATTTTTAGTTTTTATTTTACTGTTTTACTCTTTACTTGAAAACCCCAAAAATTTAGTTACTTGTTCTTTTGCAATTATAGAGGAAAATACCAAAAAGATAATCACTATAGCAGATAAGAAGCTGGGGAATATGAAATTATTCGTGCACCCATAACTCGGCCAGTTGTTGAAGCGGAGAACTATGAAATTAAGCCTAAACTTTTAAGTTTGGTTCAGCGGAACCAATTTGGAGGCTCGGCCGCTGAGGATTCAGGTATGCAGTTAAACACATTCACTAAAATATGTTATATGATACGCATTAAAGATGGCCAAATGCTATTAAATAACACTTGTTTCCTTTTTCATTAAGAGGAAAAGAAAAGGACTGGTTGCTAGTTTTGCCTAAGGCCAGTATAACTTCATGGATGAATGCACTAATATATTTATGACTAACTTTTTTCCACCAGCAAAGACTATGCAACTTCGTTCTAATATTACAGGTTTTAGACAAGAAGACCGCGAGCCACTAGGGCTTGCATGGGAAAGGATGAAGGAAGCCACCATGAACTGTCCAAGTCATGGAATGTAGGATTGGTTAATCTTACTTTTATTTTATAATGCCCTTAACCAGATATCAAAGTCTATGCTTGATACTGCAGCAGGAGGAACATTCATGAGCAAGCCAGTTGAACTGGCAAGGAGGCTTCTAGATGATATGCAAAGCAATCACGCCCAATGTCACGTAGACAGATCCTCCTCAAGAAAGGTGAATGCAATCACCGAAGGTAATAATGAAGAACTTACTTCGAAGGTAGATGAGCTTTAACATATTCTCAAGGGTAAGGAAACTACCCAAGTTAATGCCATCACCAATACTAATGTTGAGGAAATAGAATTCATAGCAAGAAATCCTCATAAACCTGCTTGGAAGAGTCAAAACTAAGGCTCTAATTTTCCTAGACAATATAATAATAACAATAAAAATAATAATGCAGGAGTTCCTAATAATAACTTCACCACGGTAATGGAGCAAGCAATGGTAATACTTCAATTGAAAGTACTTTCAAGAATTTTATGCATGCTCAAGCTGAACAAAATAGTACCCTTACAAAGCTCACTGAAAATCATAGCACTATGTTAGGGAAATTATCTAACCAAACTGTTTCTCTTAAGAATGATGTTCAAGTTTTACAGGAAAGGACGAAGACCGTTGAGGCACAACTGGGGAAGATAGCTGAAAGCCAAACTATTATACTTGCAAGATTTGCAGGTAAACCAGAACCAAACCCGGTTGAAGACCTCAAGATGATGAGGATTGAAAGAAATGGAGAACTTGAAGAAGTGGACTATAGTAATGCTCCAACACCTGAGTACTCCGTAGAAGATCTCATGAATACGGTCACAGTAAGAAACCCCGGAGTCGATGAAGGTAATGGTGAAAGGTACCGCCAATTTATTCATGAGGTAGCTTGCAAAGTCCATGATTTAGAACAACAATATAAGAAGCTAGCTGAAAAACTCCCAGCTAAGCTTGATGATATATTTGAGCCTACTATTAAAATTAATTTTGGAACAAATGAGGTGGCTCGACTTTGTGATCTTGGTGCAAGAGTCTCCACAATTCCAAAGACCTTAGTTGATAAGTTAGGAATGGGGCCATTTAAAACTACTGAGCTAAGACTTCACTTAGCTGATTCAATATATAGACAAGCTGTAGGCATAAAAGATAATATTGTAGTATAGATTAAAGGATGTCCTCCTCTTATTGATCTTATTATTGTGGACATGCCTGAAGATCCTATAGCTCCTATAATCCTAGGAAGGCTATTTCTTAGAACTATTAAAGCTCTGATCAATTTGCATGAAGGGAATGTGAGAATTGAACTACCATCCAAAGATCCATTTGTAGTACACTTTCCTAGAAAGAAGAAGGCCAAACATGATGATGATGCTATCATTACTTTGAAAGCCAATTACCAAAGAGTGGGTCTTCCACTTCCAACACTTAAGTTATCACCATCTTGGTCAAGCTAATTGACCTTAACTAGAAGCGCTCCATGGGAGGCAACCCATGATACATAAGTTTTCTTATTAGTTCTTGTTTAGTTTAATGTTTAGTTTTATTTGTTTGTTTCATTTGTTTTTGTTTTTAATAAAGAGTGTTCATGAGATCCTTTAGAAAAGAGGAGAAGAAAATAAACAACAATGCCTTTTTTGATTTTATATGCTAACGGTTGCGCATTCTTGGTATATACACTGCTATTTTTCCTTAGCCATTTTCGAGATAATGTTGATGCACAAGGGCACATGAAGATTGCACATAATTTTTTTATGTTTGCATGGTACTGTAACTTTCGCGACCATCGGTACGGCCGGAGCCGCTCGTACCACGCGCCCGTACCACATCCACGACTTCGAGGAAGAAAAGTTGAAGATTTTGTCGAAACCATCTGTAACTTTGGCGACCATCGGTACGGGCAGACCAGACCATGCGCCCGTACCGCTTTGACGACAAAAACTTCAAGTTTTCTGGAAAATGTACTATAAGTTTAACGACCATCGGTAGGGGGTCCGAACGCACCGTTCGGCCGTACCGCGTCGACCGCCTTAGTTCTAAGGCGGCTGCACCTGGTACGGGCGGGATGCGTCCGTACCGTGCGCCTGTACCATCGCCGGGAGCCTTAAATAGGCAGGAAAGGGGTAGCCAACTCAAGATTCTCATATCCACTCTCTCTCTCTCTCTCTCTCTCTCTTTCTCCTCCAAACTCAAAACCCACTCCATTGGATCTCCAATTTCTTTCGTTTTTTATTCGATTTCTCGCACTCCATCGAAGTATGGTACGTTTCTCCTCCGATCCCCAACTTTTTATCCACGAACGCATGCTCTAGGTTTTGCCATTATCAATCTAGACTTAATTCATATTATGAACTTCATCACCTTAATGAGCATGCTAGATTGCAATTTTAGAAGAGTTTCTTTTATAAGATGTGTAGAGGATGATCATATGTCTATTCCTATCAGATCAGATTCTATTCTTGTTAAAAAATTATTGTGATTAAGATACTAAACCGTTAATTATTTATTTCTAGATGAACACAAGGAGCCGCTCGCGCGCTGTGGCTGCACATGCTGCACTACCGGTTGAAGACACTCCCTCTTCGCTCTGTATCGAGTTTGAAGACCAACATCATCTCAACCGTTTCAACCATCTCAAGGATCACGAGATCAAGTCGACAAAATGGGCATGCCCCCATATTCTGAACCAACTAGGCCTACGCGATGATTTCAATACTGTTTGCAACAATGTTGGTTTGCTTGACTTTTATTTTCAGGAGACTGCCACCTATCACCGCTTGACACTCTAGTTGCTCAGCACCCTGAAGCACACAATGAACCACTACTACAACACTGAGGAGAATCAACCTGAAGTAGACTGGATATCCTTCCATTTTATGAATCGTGAGTATGATTTGACTTTAGATGAGTGGTGCAACCACTTTGTCTTTGAGAACAGTGCCGCCGCCAACCACTATGCATGCTTTACTTTGAACCCCTCACCTAGCATGTATTTTTCTAGGATGAGAGTATCTAGCACACTCCCTTGGGGAAATTCTATTGATTCCCCTGCTATTCGCTATTTCTTAGAACTATTAAAGCTCTAATCAATTTGCATGAAGGGAATGTGAGGATTGGACTACCACCCAAAGATCCATTTGTAGTACACTTCCCATGAAAGCTAACTATTTTAGAGTGGGTCTTCCACTTCCAACTCTTAAGTGATCACCATCTTGGTCAAGATAATTGACCTTAACTAGAAGCGCTTCATGGGAGGCAATCCATGTTCAATAAAAAAAAATCTAGTTCTTGTTCTTGTTCTTGTTCAAGTTTAATGTTTATTTTTATTTGTTTGTTTCTTTTTGTTTTTAATAAAGAGTGTTCATGAGATCCGTGCAAAGGAGGAGAAGAAGTTAAACAACAGTGCCTTTTTGATTTTTGATGCTAATGGTTGCACATTCTTGATATATACCGTTGTTTTTTCCTTAGGTAATGTTGATGCATAAATGCATGTGAAGATTGCACATAATTTTTTGATTTTCGCAGGTTATTGTAACTTTGGTGACCATCGGTACGATCGTACCAGACCATACCACACGCCCGTACCGCATCCACGACCACGAAAGAGAAAAGTTGAAGATTTCGTTGAAACAGACTGTAACTTTGGCGACCATCGGTACGGGCAGACCATACCGTACCGTGCGCCCGTACGGCTTCGACGACGGAAATATCAATTTCTCGAAAACATATTGTATGTTTAACGACCATCGGTACGGGGTGATATGGTCGACCGCCCGGCCGTACCGCCTCGACCGCCTTAGTTCTGAGGCGGTTGTACCTGGTACAGGCGGGATGCGCCCGTACAATCACTACAAGAAAAGTTCAAATACACAACGGTCCCAAAATCGTCCACTAAGGCCCATTTTTCGTCGCCTATGGTCCTAACCCGATGATATGGGTTCTGTGGTCGAAACTACGTCAGGCAAAATCCTACCACGTTTTTTTCGGTTCGTCGCGATCGGGCGCCCTTCCGCCACGGAAAATCGGACCGTTGCAGAAGTGTTTTCGGGAGCCCGTTGACTGCTGACGTCATGCAAACTGACACGTGGCAGACGGCGTTAACTGGCAGTTAACGGCATTAACTGTGGAAAAAATCATAAATCCAGCAAAAAAAACAACTTTCACACCTTAGGGTCGCGGTCCCATGGTCATGCCTCGGGGTCTGAGTGAAGAAGGGCCGACTGGTCGAACGGCAGGGACGGATCTTTTGAAATCGCTCGACGCATGCCAACCATGCTGCGAGAGAGGCGAGCGGTACTCAGGAGGTCGGAGCAGCTGGTGATGTTCGCAAGCGGTCCGAAGTGGAGGTTCCCATATCCCATTGCCTGGTTGTAGCGATCAGATATTGTATGCTTCATCTTGTTGCTCCAGGTGGACGAACTGTCAAATCTGATTTTGCGAGGATGGGTGTGGCGGTTCTAGCTTTTCTCAGTTATTCGATTTGTGCCCATATGTTCTACTCCCAATACCAGTGAAGTAAATTCACCGAATGGGTAAGAGCATCTCAATAGCCTTTGTATAATGAATTTGTAAAAACTATGTATACAAAGAGGAGAGAGAAGGTTTAGCAATCCAAACCAAAATGTGCTTTGGTAGCATTTGTACAATAGCAATCCAAAACTAGAACGTCTGGGTTCAAACCTCCATGTATGCAAGTATAGTCTGAATCACTCATTAATAAATTTAAATATGGTAAATTAAAATCTGGAAAAATAGGAAACAAGTAGTATATGATTATTACAACAGAATGTTTATCAATGAATCACAATTTCAATGAAGCAAATCACAAATTTTATGGAAACTGAAAAAAAAGGCATGCCAACTCAAGCATTTTGATTACCACTCCAGTTCCACCCAAGGTTTTGGATACCGGTTTGAAAAAAAATCTCAGAGGGGACTGGGATTTTCGGTAACCACCGTTACCGAAGATAACCGGTCAAATACCAGACAAGATTCTCAAACGAAATTTGAATTTCAAAATGAAAAATATCTAAATATTTTAAAAATAAGGTTTGGAGGAAAAGAAAGTGAAAGATTCGGACAAATGAATTGGGGCATGGGGTTATAGTGGAGAGGGAACACATACGGTTTAGGTTGGACAAACCAATCAGTCTAAATTCAAACCAAATTCAAATGGAATGAGATTTTTTGACCGACAAGTTCATTTACCGGAGGGGGTTGAAAATTCTGGTTACCGGCCGGTAACCGCGGTATTTCATCTCGAAACAAAATCCATGGTTCCACTTCCACCACTCCTAGATGAGATCTTCTTTAAGTCGTTCGTGAGTTGCCGATTCTCTAATCTCATGGTGAACTAGAAGAAAGTGCTTGATGCGGACTTCTCTCCGATGTGGTTACACCACCTTTCCAACGAAACTATAATGATGGTCGAAGTCCTCATCATGCCAAGCATCCCTGGAAACCCTCTTGCGGTGTTGGTCGCCAACAACCTTCGAGTGTCTTCGACATTGGGTGCTCTCAAGTACAGTTCGCCAAAGAACTTTATAATTACCTTAGAAAATTGCCTCAAACAGTAGATGGCCGTGCTCTCCGCCATTGCAATATTGTCACCCACCAAATCAGTTGGGATTCCATAAGCCATAGTGCGCAAAGCCGCGGTCATCTTTTGCAATGTACTATGACCAAGCAAGCCCGTGCAATTCCTTTTTTTCTCGAAGAAGGTATCTTTCACTTTGATCAGACTACAGACTAGAGAACAACTGAACTACTAAAATG
Source organism: Lolium rigidum (assembly GCF_022539505.1). Classification (NCBI taxonomy): domain Eukaryota; kingdom Viridiplantae; phylum Streptophyta; class Magnoliopsida; order Poales; family Poaceae; genus Lolium; species Lolium rigidum. The sequence continues at coordinate 190,774,307 of NC_061514.1, forward strand.
AACTACTAAAAGTTGAATTCCACAAAACTTGGAAAATACGTTTTGGTGTAAACTGGACTAGAGAAGACTGGATCGTAACAAACGTTTCCGTCCTGCTCTTTCTCCAACAAAGAGGATTCATATACCACTAATTGCTACCTTGCAAACAAAGGAAAAAAAATCAAGAAATCTACCTTACTCGAAATTTGTCGAACGCCTCACAGGCGGGTGAGAGCTGGCGAGTGGTTTTCGCCTGACTCGACTATGTGAACTCGTCGGCCGGCGCAGAAGACTCCTATGGTGCGTGCGAGCTCGTCGGACTGCGTGTTAGCTTGCGGGTGTGGCCGATGGCGGAGCAAGGCGAGGTTGTTGTGGCAGCGCAGGTCGCCAAATGCTCCGCGTGTGAGGAGGTGAGGCGGCGAAGTACGGTCGGGAGAAGCTGGGAGCCGCGCGAACCTTCTCCCTTGCCGATGACGAGCTCCACCGGGCCGAATCGGACGGCCGTTCTGCGGTGGTGGCAGGACACACGCGGCTCGATTTGGCGGCAGACGGGCAAGGTGCTGAGCGGGATAGGAGCATTGGGGTTTCAAGGCTCGCAGGGGAGGCGGCTCCAGGGCGACCGACGCCATGGGAGGCGGTGGGGCAGTGGCGGCGGTTGGGCGTGCGCTCGGCAACTCCGCGCACAGTGGCAGTTGGGTGTCTCCTGTGTTATAGGAAGTGGGCATGAGACTTTGCAAATATACCAAGTTGGGGGGCAACTATACCAAAGCTTTGCTATAATTTTGAATTTAAGTAACTTGGTAAGCTTTTCAAGCAATATATTTAGAGAAAGAGCACACATGTTCGGCTCCAAATAATCGTAAGAGAAGAACAATAAATCTAGGGCACCCCACTTCATCGACAGAAGGGGCGCGATAGCGCATGGATTCATACCTTGAGTCGATGCTGGCTCGCAGAAGGGCGGCCGCGCCTCGAGGATGTCGGCGACGTCTCCACCTCGATCTCACATGTGACTGCTTCTCGGCGGGCGGTGCGCCACGCCATGTAGAAGATCTATCGAATGAGGAGAGGCCGATGATGCTACCGACGCCTCAACCTTGATAGCACCGGCCTGTAGTTCCGCACCGAGATGTGCCACGTGCAAGATTTAGCGGATGCGCCAATTTTAGAGATATGTCATGATCGTTGTAACAAATTTTTAACGTGATGATGATTTGATCCTGCACCCGGCCTTGAACAGAAGTACTAGTACGGTCTCATAATTTTTGTATCATTATACTTTGCGAGATTTAGCGGATGAGCCAATTTCAGAGATAGGTCATGATCATGGTAACACAAATTTTCAACATGATGATGATTTGATTTGCACTCGACCTTGAACATAAGTACTAGTACGGTCCCACAATTTTGTATCATTATACTTTGCAAGATTTAGCGGATGCGTCCATTTTCAGAGGTAGATCATGATCATTGTAACAAATTTTCAACGTGATGATGATTTGATGTTGCACTCGACCTTGAACAGAAGTACTACTACTGTCTCACAATTTCTTTATCATTATACTTTGCAAGATTTAGCGGATGCGCCAAATTCAGAGATAGATCATGATCATGGTAACATATTTCCAACGTGATGATGATTTGATGTTGCACTCGGGCTTGAACAGAAGTACTAGTACAGTCTCTCAATTTTTTATCATATACTTTGCCAGATTTAGCGGATGCGCCAATTTCAGAGATAGATCATGATCATGTTGCACTCGGACTTGAACAGAAGTACTAGTACGGTCTCATAATTTTTTTTATCATTATACTTTGAAAGATTTAGCGGATGCGCCAATTTCAGAGATAGATCATGATCATTGTAACAAATTTTCAACGTGATAATGATTTGATGTTGAACTCGGCCTTGAACAGAAGTACTAATGCGGTCTCACAATTTTTTATCATTATACTTTGCAAGATCTAGTGGATAGGCCAATTTCAGAGATAGATCATGATCATGGTAGTGACCGATATTCAACGTGATGATGATTTGATTTTGCACTCGGCCTTGAACATAGGTACTAGTACGGTCTCACAATTTTTTATTATTATACTTGGACCTTAGCCAAATTCAAAATCTCATAGCGGCAAAACGTCCCGCCCACAAAATACAAATATTTTACACGCTTCCAAATTCTCATTCTACCCCTGTGGAGATGACAGCAAAGTCGGTTGGTGGGGGGTATGCCCGTCATTTTTTGGATCACCACCTCCCTAGCCCCGGAAACCCTCCAAAAAAATCATTTCCCTCAGACCACCCACCGGAACTTCCCAAGTCCCTCTCTCTCCCACCTCCACGACCACCGCACCGAAACATCCCCGCCGGACTTCCCTGGCCTACCCGAGGCTGCGCGATCCTCCTTATCCGGCTGTTTGCCGGAGCCGCTTCATCGATGCCATCATCAACCGGACCGGATCATCCCGCCGAACCTCGAAACCATATACTCATCCAGCAGTCTACCGCAGTCGCTTCAGCTGCGGTATCGTCCACCCCACCGGAGCCGCTTCACCGGATCCGTCGTCCACCGCATCGGATCTTGCTCACCGACACCGTTGTGCATGAACCGGATCTGCTTCACCGGCGCTGTGCATGATCCACACATATCTAAACTCTTCTACTGTCGCTTTTCTATTGATGCTTGCAAATTCTTGTTTAATCATGGGGGAACCTATATGTGCTAACGACGGGCCGTTACATTTTTGTAGATGAGATGAGTAACCATGAAGTGTAATGGTCATCTCTCCAACCCCAAGTAGCAGATGTAGTGTACTTCATCACCAGATCTATCAACCCCAGGAAGATCTGCAGTGACTCCCACAAAGTGTCTCTCCTAATGTAAGTCCCTTGTTTTAGCGCCATGTTCTGGGTTCAAATGCTTGTTTGTCTGAAGCTCTTTAAGTTCATTCCTAGCTATGACAGTAACACCCTGCGATTTTCTAGTTCATTTCTAACTTTAAGCGATTGAACATTTTGGTTTGCATTTTCTGCTCTATAGATGTAGCCATCATAACTTCTATCTTGCTCAGTCGTTGTTACAAAAATTATAGCCTCCTACTATTTTGTTATGGCCAATCTTGTTCTCCCTGAACATTTTGGTTTGCATTCCCTGTACTACAGGTGATGCCATTGTTATTTCTATCTACTTTGTCGTAAGCTAACAAAGTAACTGCCCCCAGCATTAACTATCCCCTGCGTGTTGCTCATTACAAATTTATGTTCCGAAACATATTGATTTTCATTCCCTTCACTACACGTTCAGGAATGATGCTGTTATAATTTCTATCTGGTACATTCCTATCTATTACAGTAACATCCTCCAATTATTAAGTAATTGCATATGTTGGTTCACATTCCCTGCTCTATAGCTTTTGATATCTTAACTTCTATTTGGCTCATTGTTTGTTACAAAAGTAACAACCTCCTATTACGTAGTTCATGCCAAATTGAAGTCACTGAACAGGTTACTCTGCATTCCCTATACAAGTAATACCATTCTTATTTTTATCTGGTTCGTCGTGAGCTACTAAATTAACTACCTGCTATCAGTTCATTCACTGCCCTCTATGTGCTGCCTGTTACGTATTTTAACTCCCTGAACGCGTTGATTAGCATTCCCTGCACAACAAAGTTCGGATTATAATTCCTTTATGGTTTATTACTAGCTATGACAGTAAAATGCTGCTATTATTTAGTTCATGGCCAATTTAAGTAATTGAGCATGTTTGTTTGCATTACTTGCTCTATAGTTGTTAACATTATAACTACTATCTGGTTCATTCTTTGTTACAAAAGTAAGTGCCTTCTATTATGTAGTAGTTCATGTCAATTTGGAAGTAACTGAACATGTTGGTCTGCTTTTGCTGCACTGCAAATGATACAACTATTGTATCTATCTGGTTTTTTCATAAGCCAGGCCAGTAACTGCTCCTCTGGTTCAAGTACGTGTACCTTTCGTATTCCTATAGGCCTGCGTGTGTGTATATATGCATGAACACACATTCTTGAGAGATTCCAGCCACATATATAGTGTAATTTTTTTTTGAGGGACATATATAGTGTAATTATGTAGCCCATCGCTCACTATTTTTGGTGTTTAATGCATGAATACCATTGGGATGAAGGGAGTACATACATATTGTTTATCATGCTGGAATTCGTATGTGCATGATTGATCGTGTCTTGATGCAGAGTAACAAAAAACTCCGTTTATAAATAAGGGCAACATCGGACATCTTCAACGAGCGTATCAACATGGTGAGCTGCATGGCACTTCACAGTGGTAAGTCTGTTGTTTTATTCTGACGTGCTCGGTTATATAAGCCACAAAATAATTCGATTGCTTGTTTATCTTGCACTATCTCAACTGCTTAATGATTAGAACATCACATTTTTTATGTTGGTATAGATTATACACATCAAAAGGAAGCTCATAGCTTATTATTTTCCATCTGTCCACGTTAAAATGTTCTGGCTGTTGCTATGTGGCATGCACTCTTTATTTACTTATTGATAGTCTATATTAGCCCCATACCGATAGACTATCTGTGCGCATTACAATGATCTTGTTATAACGAGAAAATGGTGAGTTCCAAATTCTTTGGCAAACAACATTGTAGTGTCTTTGCCTTTACATTGTTGATGTCTTAACTTGTAATGTCTTTGTTTCAGATATAGGTGGTGCACGGACAACATAAAAGGTTGCCAAATCCCTTTATTGTATTGCTAGGTTTAATTACCATTCAATCTCTCTGGGTTCTGTAATATTTTTTCAAAGCCTTGCAGCTGATGTAATATTTTTTTAAAGCCTTGCAGCTGATGTAATATTTTTTCAAAGAATTGCAGCTGATGTAATATTTTTTCAAAGCCTTGCATGTGATGTAATATTTAGTTAGTTTCTATGGTTCTTTCGCGCATTCTTTCTATGGTGCTTGTGGTAAGTGAGGCTATCTGACTGAAATTATGTGCTGCATAAATATTCTTAGTATGTAACCGGCGGTTGTTAGCGCAATCTAAATCACAAATTCCCATTCCGGCAACAGCCCAATTAAGCGAAATCACATATGGGCCAGCCCGCAAAATTCTGAAGCGCCTAACAGGCCAGCATGTTAACATAGCAATTCCCAGATGGGCCGGCCCAACGAGTAACAACAGGCTTCACGCACCTAGGCCCAACAAGACTACTGGGCGTTACTAGGCCCACATATATTATGTAGTGTGGGCTAATGGGCCGGTCCACCAACAAAACGGGCCGGCCCACTTACTTATTAGGCCAACCCAATTGCTTTTCAGGTGGACCCCACCTACTAACTGGGCCGGTCCGGTAACAGGAAAGTGGGCCCCACGGGCTTATTGGGTCAGCCCACTTGCTTTAAGGTGGACCCCACTTACTAGCTGGGCTGGCCCGATAACAGGAAAGTGGGCCCCACTTTTATTTTTGGGCCGCCCCACTAACTAATTGGGCCAGCCCACTTGCTTTAAGGAGGACCCCACTTGCTAACTGGGCCGGCCCGATAACAGGAATGTGGGCCCCACTTGCTTATTGGGCCGGCCCATTTTATGTTGACCGGTCAAACAAAGACATTTGGCCCGGCCCACATACTTATTGGGCCGGTCCGTTTATCTTGTTGACCGGTCAAAAGAAGAGATTCGGCCCGGCCCACTTGACTAGTGGTCGGCCCATTTATTATGTTGACCGGTCAAACGAAGACATTTGGCCCGACCCACCTTTTCAGTGGGCCCATCCAGCTATCCCTTGACCGGTCAAACGGAGGCATTCGGCCCGACCCACGTGCTTAGTGGGCCGGCCTATTTAAGTATGGATCAGTCCACCTTAGAGGTTAGGCCCGGCCCACATACCTAATAGACCAGCCCAGTTATATAGTTGATCGGTCAAACAAAGTCAGCTGGCCCGGCCCGCAAACTAAATGGGCCGGCCCGCTTAAGGCGTGGCAGGCCTTGTGTGGGCCTACCATCTACCACGGGGTTTCAGCTGGTTAACGGTGTTAACTGACAGTTAACGGCGTCTGCCACGTGTCAGTTTGCATGACATCAGCAGTCAACGGCCTCCCGAAAACACTTCTGCAACGGTCCGATTTTCCGTGGCGGAAGAGCACCCAAACGCAACGCACCGAAAAATCCGTGGTAGGCCTTTGCCTGACGCAGTTTGGACCACGGAACCCATATCGTCAGCTTAGGCCCATAGGCGACGAAAAAGGGACTATACCTGACGAAAATTGGACGCTGAGTATCAGACATTTTCTTGTAGTGATTGGTATTTGACCAACAAGCCTAGAAGTTATTGATTTTGAGTGTTTTCTGAAATATAAGGAAAACCGAAAGAGAAACTACAAAAGATTTTTGGCAAAAAGAAAGAAAAGATTAGAAAGTCTAGCTCATGTGTATATAAATGATATGCATGTTATGAATGTATTTTTTGATTGGTCACAATGGAATTCTTGGGTATTTGTACCATATTGATTGGTATGAGATATTATACAACACAACACAATAGAAGAATACAATGGCCTAAGTAACTGACAAGTAATGTGATAATAATGCACATCTGGAATAAAAATAAAGTGTTATTATGTTTGTCGTTGGCATTCTACCTAACCCTTCAGATTTATAATAAAGAACTTAATACTTGTTATTTTGCTCTGGTCAAATGAAAACAATGAGTTGTTCAAATTATGACCGTACTCCATGTATGATGGATAAGTTCTTATAAATCTTAATGGTGAAATACACTTGCATAACACTGACGCTAAAATGCCATAAGGCGCAAATGATTTGAATTCCACTTATTTGTGGAACCGCCATTTAGGTCATGTTAGAAAGGAACGCATGAAGAAACTCCATGCAAATGGATTTTGGAGTCATTCGGTTTTGAATCGTTTGACACTTGCAAATCTTTTCTAAAAAAGTGACTGAAATATCGGTCATTGGCCAAGAATTGAACGGGCAACTAGCTTAGGGCAAATATACATGATGATGTATATGGTTCATTGGGCAGAGTTGTGTATGGAAGATTCTTCTACTTCATGAAAACTTCCAACAATGAATTGAGTGTATATATATGGATATATTTATTCGATGAGGAAGAAGTCTGAAACATTTGAATAGATTCAAATAAATTTCAGCATGAAGTGGAAATCATCGTAATGGAAAAGTCAAATATCTATGATTGGATCATGGTGGAAATATTTGAATTACGAATTTTAGTGAACATCTAAGAGAGTTGCGAAATTGTTCTACAACTCACGCTTCTCGGAACACCATAGCTATGATGGAGTACTCGAGAGACGTATCCAAACCTTGTTGGATTAATGATGATATAAAATAAAATGATGCCATTATATTTTTGTAGATTATGCTTTAGAGACTACCGATTTTACACTAAATAGAGCGTCATTGATAACGCGTGAAGCACACGTCCGTTGGGAACCCCAAGAGGGAGGTGTGATTCGTACAGCAGCAAGTTTTCCCTCAGTAAGAAACCAAGGTTATCGAACCAGTAGGAGATGAAGGCCACGTGAAGGTTGTTGGTGAAGGAGTGTAGTGCGGCGCAACACCAGGGATCCCGGCGCCAACGTGGAACCTGCACAACACAATCAAAATACTTTTCCCCAACTTAACAGTGAGGTTGTCAATCCCACCGGCTTGCTGTAAACAAAGGATTAAACGTATGGTGTGGAGAATGATGTTTGTTTGCAAAGAACAGCAGAGAACAATGATTGCGTAGATTGTATTTCAGATGTAAATGAATGGACCGGGGTCCACAGCTTCACTAGTGATGTCTCTCCAATAAGATAAATAGCATGTTGGGTGAACAAATTACGAGTTGGGCAATTGACAAATAGAGAGGACATAACAATGCACATACATATCATGATGACTAATATGAGATTTACTTAGGGCATTACGACAAAAAACATAGACCGCTATCCAGCATGCATCTATGCCTAAAAAGTCCACCTTCGGGTTAGCATCCGCACCCCTTCCAGTGTTAAGTTGCAAACAACAGACAATTGCATTAAGTACTATGCGTAATGTAATCAACACAAATATCCTTAGACAAAGCATTGATGTTTTATCCCTAGTGGCAACAGCACATCCATAACCTTAGAACTTTCTATCACTGTCCAAGATTCAATGGAGGCATGAAACCACTATCGAGCATAAATACTCCCTCTTGGAGTCACAAGTATCAACTTGGCCAGAGCCTCTACTAGCAACGGAGAGCATGCAAGATCATAAACAACACATATATGATAGATCAATAATCAACTTGACATAGTATTCCATATTCATCGGATCCCAACAAACACAACATGTAGCATTACAAATAGACGATCTTGATCATGTTAGGCAGCTCACAAGATCTAAACATGATAGCACAAGAGGAGAAGACAACCATCTAGCTACCGCTATGGACCCATAGTCCAAGGATGAACTACTCACGCATCATTCCGGAGGCGGGCATGATGATGTAGAGTCCTCCGGTGATGATTCCCCTCTCCGGCAGGGTGCCGGAGGCGATCTCCTGAATCCCCCGAGATGGGATTGGCGGTGGCGGCACAGTAACTTTTCTCGTATCGTGGCTCTCGGTACTAGGGTTTTCGCAACGGAGAGAATAAATAGACGAAGGGGCAGAGTCGGGGGGCGCCCGAGGGGCCCACCCCATAGGCCGGCGCGGCCAGGGGCCCCACCGCGCCGCCATGTGGGGTGGCCGCCTCGTGGCCCCCCTTCGTCTCCTCCTCGGACTTCTGGAAGGCTCCGTGCAAAATAAGACCGTGGGCTTTTGTTTCGTCCAATTCAGAGAATATTTCCTGTGTAGGATTTCTGAAACCAAAAACAAGAACTGGCGCTTCGACATCTTGTTAATAGGTTAGTGCCGGAAAATGCATCAAAATGATATAAAGTGTATATAAAACATGTGACTATTGTCATAAAACTAGCATGGAACATAAGAAATTATAGATACGTTTGAGACGTATCAAGCATCCCCAAGCTTAGTTCCTACTCGCCCTCGAGTAGGTAAACGATAACAAGGATAATTTCTGAAGTGACATGCTACTATCATAATCTTGATCAATACTATTGTAAAGAATATGAGATGAATGAAGTGATTCAAAGCAATGGTAAAGATAATGATTAAACAACTGAATCATATAGCAAAGACTTTTCATGAATAGTACTTTCAAGACAAGCATCAATAAGTCTTGCATAAGAGTTAACTCATAAAGCAATAGATTCTTAATAGAAGGTTTTGAAACAGCACAAAGGAAGATATAAGTTTCAGCAGTTGCTTTCAACTTCAACATGTATATCTCATGGATAATTGTCAACACAAAGTAATATGATGAATGCAAATAAGCAAGTATGCACACAGTTGACACAAGTGTTTGCTTAAGATAGAAAGAAGTAGGTAAACTGACTCAACATAAAGTAAAAGAAAGGCCCTTCGCAGAGGGAAGCAGGGATTACTCTTGTGCTAGAGCTTTTTATTTTGAAAACATGGAAACAATTTTGTCAACGGTAGTAATAATTCATATGTGTTATGCATAAAACATCCTATAAGTTGCAAGCCTCTTGCATCGAATACCAATAGTGCTCGCACCTTGTCCTAATTAGCTCGGATTTCCATGGATTATCATTGCATTACATATGTTTCAACCAAGTGTCACAAAGGGGTACCTCCATGTCACCTGTACAAAGGTCCAAGGAGATAGATCGCATTTGATTTCTCGTTTTTGATAGATCTCAACTTGAGGACATCCATACCGGGACAACATAGAAAATAGTATAATGGACTCCTCTTTAATGCTTAAGCATTCAACAACAGATAATATTCTCATAAGAGATTGAGGATTAATGTCCAAATTGAAACTTCCACCATGATACATGGCTTTGGTTGGCGGCCCAATGTTCTTCTCTAACAATATGCATACTCAAACCATTTAATCATGATAAATCACCCTTACTTCAGACAAGACGAACATGCATAGCAACTCACATGATATTCAACAAAGGTGTAACAGTTGATGACGTCCCCAGAAACATGGTTACCGCTGAACAAGCAACTTATAAGAAATAAGATACATAAGCAACATATTCAATACCACAATAGTTTTTAAGCTATTTTCCCATGAACTATGTATTGCAAAGACAAGGAATGAAATTTTAAAGGTAGCACGCAAGCAATTTACTTGGAATGGCAGAAAAATACCACATAGTAGGTAGTTATGGTGGACACAAATGGCATAAGTTTTGGCTCAAGGTTTTGGATGCACGAGAAGCATTCCCTCTCAGTACAAGGCTTTGGCTAGCAAGGTTGTTTGAATCAAACACAAGTATGAACTGGCACAGCAAAACTTACATAAGAACATATTGCAAGCATTATAAGACTCTACACTATCTCATTGCTGTTCAAACACTTTTACCAGAAAATATCTAGACTTTAGAGAGACCAATCATGCAAACCAAATTTCAACAAGCTCTACAGTAATTCTCCACTAATAGGTTCAAACTACATGATGCAAGAGCTTAAACATGATCTATGTGAGAGCTCAAAACAATTGCCAAGTATCAAATTATTCAATACCATATACCAATTACCACATGAAGCATTTTCTGTTTCCAACCAAATAGCAATGAATGAAGCGGTTTTCAACCTTCGCCATGAACATTAAAAGTAGAACTAAGAACACCAGTGTTCATATGAAACAGCGGAGCGTGTATCTCTCCCATACAAGGATTGCTAGGATCCGAATTTATTCAAACATAAACAAAAATAAAGCATACAGACGCTCCAAGTAAACACATAAGATGTGTCGGAATAAAAATATAGTTTCACTAGAGGTGACCTGATAAGTTGCCGATGAAGAAGGGGATGCCTTGGGCATCCCCAAGCTTAGATGCTTGAGTCTTCTTGAAATATGCAGGGATGAACCGCGGGGGCATCCCCAATCTTAGACTTTTCACTCTTCTTGATCATATTATATCATGCTCCTCTCTTGATCCTTGAAAACTTCCTCCACACCAAACTCAAAACAATCTCATTAGAGGGTTAGTGCACAATAAAAAATTCACATGTTCAGAGAGGACACAATCATTCCCAACACTTCTGGACATTACCCAAGGCTACTGAAAGTTAATGGAGCAAAGAAATCCATTCAACACAGTAAAAGAGGCAATGTGAAATAAAAGGCAGAATCTGTCAAAACAGAACAGTCCGTAAAGATGAATTTTTTATAGGCACTTAACATGATCAGATGAAGAAGGTCAAATTGAAAGAAGCTTGCGTACATATCTGAGGATTACTCATGAATTTTCGCAGATTTTTCTGAGTTTCCTACAGAGAGTTCTACTCAAATTCGTGACAGCTAGAAGTCTGTTTCTGTGCAGAAATCCAAATCTAGTATCAACCTTACTATCAAAGACTTTATTTGGCACAACAATGCAATAAAGTAAAGATAAGGAGAGGTTGCTACAGTAGTAACAACTTCCAAGACACAAATATAAAACAAAATTGCAGAAATAAAATAATGGGTTGTCTCCCATAAGCGCTTTTCTTTAACGCCTTTCGCCTAGGCGCAAAGTGTAATTCAAGTATTATCAAGAGATGAAGCATCAACATCATAATTTGTTCTTATAATAGAATCAAAAGGTAACCTCATTCTCTTTCTAGGGAAGTGTTCCATACCTTTCTTAAGAGGGAATTGATACTTAATATTTCCTTCCTTCATATCAATAATAGCACCAACAAGCTCAAGAAAGGGTCTTCCCAAAATAATAGGACAAGATGCATTGCATTCAATATCCAAGACAACAAAATCAACGGGGACAAGGTTATTTTTAACCGTAATTTGAACATTATCAATCCTCCCCAAAGGTTTCTTTATAGAATTATCAGCAAGATTAACATCCAAATAACAATTTTTCAATGGCGGCAAGTCAAGCATATCATAGAGTTTCTTAGGCATAACAGAAATACTTGCACCAAGATCACATAAAGCATTACAATCAAAATCATTGACCTTCATTTTAATGATGGGCTCCCAACCATCTTCTAACTTCCTAGGAATAGAAGTTTCAAGTTTTAATTTCTCTTCTCTAGCTTTAATGAGAGCATTTGTAATATGTTTTGTAAAGGCCAAATTTATAGCACTAGCATTAGGACTTCTAGCAAGTTTTTGCAAGAACTTAATAACTTCAGAGATATGACAATTATCAAAATCTAAACCATTATGATCTAAAGCAATGGGATCATTGTTCCCAATACTCTGAAAAATTTCAGCACTTTTATCACAAATAGTTTCAGCAGCTTGCACAATTTTGCACGCTTTGTACTAGGAGTAGAAACATTGCCAACACCAATTATTTTACCATTGATAGTAGGAGGTTTAGCAACATGTGAAGCATCAACATTACTAGTGGTGGTAATAGTCCAAACTTTAGCTACATTATTCTCTTTAGCTAGTTTTTCTTCTCTTCCCACCTAGCATGCAATTCAGCCATCAATCTAATATTGTCATTAATTCGAACTTGTATAGCGTTTGCTGTAGCAAATGACTTAATATCTTTATCTTCATTAGGCATAACTTTTAATTTTAAAAGATCAACACCAGCAGCAAGACTATCAACCTTAGAAGCAAGAACATCAATTTTACCATGCTTTTCCTCAACAGATTTGTTAAAAGCAGTTTGTGTACTAATGAGTTCTTTAAGCATGACTTCAAGACCAGAGGGTATACTCCTACTATTGTTGTAAGAATTACCATAAGAATTTCCATAACCATTACCATTATTAGAAGGATATGGCCTATAGTTGTTACCAAAATTATTCCTATAAGCATTGTTGTTGAAATTATTATTTTTAATGAAGTTCACATCAACATGCTCTTCTTGAGCAACCAATGAAGCTAAAGGAACATTATTAGGATCAACATTAGATCTACCATTAACAAGCATAGACATAATCACATCAATCTTATCACTCAAGGAGGAGGTTTCTTCAATGAATTTACCTTCTTACCTTGCAGAGTCCTTTCAGTGTGCCATTCAGAGTAATTGATCATCATATCATCAAGAAGCTTTGTTGCGGCACCCAAAGTGATGGACATAAAAGTACCTCCAGCAGCTGAATCCAATAGGTTCCTCGAAGAAAAATTCAATCCTGCATAGAAGGTTTGGATGATCATCCAAGTAGTTAGTCCATGGGTAGGGCAATTCTTCACCAAAGATTTCATTCTTTCCCATGCTTGGGCAACATGTTCATTATCCAACTGCTTAAAATTCATTATGCTACTTCTCAAAGATATAATTTTAGCAGGAGGATAATATCTACCAATGAAAGCATCTTTACATTTAGTCCATGAATCAATACTATTCTTAGGCAAAGATAGCAACCAATCTTTAGCTCTTCCTCTTAAAGAGAAAGGAAACAATTTCAGTTTTATAATGTCTCCATCTACATCTTTATACTTTTGCATTTCACAAAGTTCAACAAAATTATTAAGATGATAGCAGCATCATCAGAACTAACACCAGAAAATTGCTCTCTCATAACAAGATTTAGTAAAGCAGGTTTAATTTCATAGAATTCTGCTGTAGTAGCAGGTGGAGCAATAGGAGTGCATATAAAATCATTATTATTGGTGCTAGTGAAATCACACAACTTAGTGTTCTCAGGAGTACTCATTTTAACAGTAATAAAAAAACAAGTAAAGCAAACTAAATTAAGTAAAGTAAAACAAGTAACTAATTTTTTGTGTTTTTGATATAAAGAAAGCAAACAAGACAGAAAATAAAATAAAGTAAAGCAAGACAATAAACAAACTAAAGAGATTGGATGTGAGAGACTCCCCTTGCAGCGTGTCTTGATCTCCCCGGCAACGGCGCCGTAAAAGAGCTTGATAACGCGTGAAGCACACGTCCGTTGGGAACCCCAAGAGGAAGGTGTGATGCGTACAAGCAGCAAGTTTTCCCTCGCAAGAAACCAAGGTTATCGAACCAAGTAGGGAGATGAAGGCCACGTGAAGGTTGTTGGTGAAGGAGTGTAGTGCGGCGCCGATGTCTACGCACGCTTCTATTCCTCGTAGACGAGTGTTGGGCCTCCAACAAGCAGAGGTTTGTAGAACAAGCAAGCAAGTTTCCTTAAGTGAATCACCCAAGGTTTATCGAACTCAGGGAGGAAGAGGTCAAAGATATCCCTCTCAAGCAACCCCGCAATCACGATACAAGAAGTCTCTTGTGTCCCCAACACACCTAATACACTTATCGGATGTATAGGTGCACTAGTTCGGCGAAGAGATAGTGAAATACAAGTAATATGGATGTATATGAGTGGTAATAGCAATCTGAATAAAATATGGCAGCGAGTAAACATGCAACATGAACAAGCAAATAAACGGAGTTTCGATGCTTAGAAACAAGGCCTAGGGATCATACTTTCACTAGTGGACACTCTCAACATTGATCACATAACCGAATAAACAAATACTACTTTCTCTACACTCTCTTGTTGGATGACAAACACCATTCATTGTGTAGGGCTACAAGAGCACCTCAATGCCGGAGTTAACAAGCTCCACAACATTCGATGTTCATATTTAAATAACCTTAGTGTGCATGATAGACCAACGCAATTATAACGAGTACTAACATAGCATGCACACTGTCAACATCAACTATGAAAGGGGGAATAGATCACATCAATACTATCATAGTAATAGTTAACTTCATAATCTACAAGAGATCACAATCATAACCTATACCAAGTACTTCATGATGCACACACCGGCAACATTACATCATGGAGGAGGAATAGACTACTTTAATAACATCACTAGAGTAGCACATAGATGATATTCAACTAGATCACAAAGCTCATGATCACATAAAGATCACATGGGAGAGAGAGATGAACCACATAGCTACGGTACAGCCCTTAGCCTCGGGGAGAACTACTCCCTCCTCATCATGGAAGACAGCGATGGCGGTGAAGATGGCGGTGATGTCGATGGAGATGACTCCGGGGGCAATTCCCCGTCCCGGCAGGGTGCCGGAACAGAAACTTCTGTCCCCCGAATTGGAGTTTCACGATGGCGGCGGCTCTGGAAGGTTTTCTGGTCTTTCGTCAATACGTGTCGATGTTTTAGGTCAGGGAGGCTTAAATAGGCGAAGAGTCGGAGTCGGAGGGGGTCTGGGGCAGCCAGACAACAAGGGGGCGTGCGCCGCCCCCTTGGGCCGCGCCGCCACCATGTGTGGTGGCCCTGGGCCTCTCCTCTGGCCCCTCTCCGGTGTTCTGGAAGCTTCGTGGAATTATAAGATATTGGGCGTTGATTTCGTCCGATTCCGAGAATATTTCCTTTCTAGGATTTCTGAAACCAAAAACAGCAGAAAACATGAACTGGCACTTCGGCATCTCGTCAATAGGTTAGTTCCGGAAAATGCATAAAATCATCATAAAATGTGAACAAAACATGTAGGTGTTGTCATAAAACAAGCATGGAACATGAGAAATTATAGATACGTTTGAGACGTATCAAGCATCCCCAAGCTTAGTTCCTACTCGCCCTCGAGTAGGTAAACAATAACAAAGATAATTTCTTAAGTGACATGCTATCATAATCTTGATCAATACTATTGCAAAGCATATGATATGAATGAAGTGATTCAAAGCAATGGTAAAGACAATGAGTAAACAACTGAACCATATAACAAAGACTTTTCATGAATAGTACTTTCAAGACAAGCATCAATAAGTCTTGCATAAGAGTTAACTCATAAAGCAATAAATTCTTAGTAGAAAGCTTTGAAACAACACAAAGGAAGATATAAGTTTCAGCGGTTGCTTTCAACTTTCAACATGCATATCTCATGGATAATTGTCAACACAAAGTAATATGATGAATGCGAATTAGCAAGTATGTAGGAATCAATGCACAGTTAACACAAGTGTTTGCTTCTAAGATAGAAAGAAGTAGGTAAACTGACTCAACATAAAGGTAGAAGAATGGCCCTTCGAAGATGGAAGCATGGATTACTATTTTTGTGCTAGAGCTTTTATTTTGAAAACAAGAAACAAGTTTGTCAACGGTAGTAATAAAGCATATGTGTTATGTATAAGATATCCTATAAGTTGCAAGCCTCATGCATAGTATACCAATAGTGCCCGCACCTTGTCCTAATTAGCTTGGATTTACATGGATTATCATTGCATAACATATGTTTCAACCAAGTGTCACAAAGGGGTACCTCTATGCCGCCCGTACAAAGGTCTAAGGAGAAAGTTCGCATTGGATTTCTCGCTTTGATTATTCTCAACTTAGACATCCATACCGGGACAACATAGACAACAGATAATGGACTCCTCTTTAATGCATAAGCATTCAACAACAGATAATATTCTCATAATAGATTGAGGATTGATTGTCCAAACTGAAACTTCCACCATGAATCATGGCTTTAGTTAGCGGCCCAATGTTCTTCTCTAACAATATGCATACTCAAACCATTTGATCATGATAAATCACCCTTACTTCAGTCAAGACGTACATGCATAGCAACTCACATGATATTCAACAAAGGTGTAATAGTTGGTGGCGTCCCCAGAAACATGGTTACCGCTCAACAAGCAACTTATAAGAAGTAAGATACATAAGTAACATATTCTTTACCACAATAGTTTTTAAGGCTATTTTCCCATGAGCTATATATTGCAAAGACAAGGAATGAAATTTTAAAGGTAGCACTCAAGCAATTTACTTTGGAATGGCAGAGAAATACCACATAGTAGGTAGGTATGGTGGACACAAATGGCATAGGTTTTGGCTCAAGGTTTTGGATGCACGAGAAGAATTCCCTCTCAGTACAAGGCTTTGGCTAGCAAGGTTGTTTGAAGCAAACACAAGTATGAAACGGTGCAGCAAAGCTTACATATGAACATATTGCAAGCATTATTAGACTTTACATTGTCTCCTTGTTGTTCAAACACCTTAACCAGAAAATATCTAGACTCTAGAGACCAATCATGCAAACCAAATTTTAACAAGCTCTATGTAGTTCTTCATTAATAGGTGCAAAGTACATGATGCAAGAGCTTAAACATGATCTATATGAGCACAACAATTGCCAAGTATCAAATTATTCAAGACATTATACCAATTACCACATGCAACATTTTCTCGTTTCCAACCATATAACAATGAACGAAGCAGCTTCAACCTTCGCCATGAACATTAAGAGTAAAGCTAAGAACACATGTGTTCATACGAAACAACGGAGCGTGTCTCTCTCCCAAACAAGCATGAATTTATTCAGAGAATGAAAATAACAAAACGAAAATAAAAGCACACAGACGCTCCAAGTAAAGCACATAAGATGTGACGGAATAAAAATATAGTTTCACTAGAGGTGACCTGATAAGTTGTCGATGAAGAAGGAGATGCCTTGGGCATCCCCAAGCTTAGATGCTTGAGTCTTCTAAAAATATGTAGGGATGAACCACGGGGGCATCCCCAAGCTTAGACTTTTCACTCTTCTTGATCATATTGTATCATCCTCCTCTCTTGACCCTTGAAAACTTCCTCCACACCAAACTTCTCATAAACTTCATTAGAGGGGTTAGTACTCAAAAAACTTTAATCCACCTTGGCCCTGTAGTGACACATTTCAAGAACTCAATAAAACATTAGCTACAGCTCTCCACATCTAGAAAGCCTCACTTAAAGTGCACAAGAGACAATGCAAAAAACAGAGACAGAATCTGTCAAAACAGAACAGCCAGTAAACACAAATTTTTAAGAGGTACTTCCGTTGCTCAAATCAGAAAACTCAAAACTAATGAAAGTTTCGCACATATCTGAGGATCACTCACGTAAATTGGTAGATTTTTCTGAGTTTCCTACAGAGAATCTTACCCAAATTCGTGACAGCAAAAAATCTGTTTTCTGCGCAGTAATCCAAATCTAGTATGAACCTTGCTATCAAAGACTTTACTCGGCACAACAATGCAATAAAATAAAGATAAGAAGAGGTTGCTACAGTAGTAACAACTTCCAAGACTCAAATATAAAACAAAATTGCTGTACTAAAATAAAAACATGGGTTATCTCCCAAGAAGTGTTTTCTTTATAGCCATTAAGATGGACTCAGTAGTTTTAATGATGCACTCCCAAGAAATAAGAGTTGAAGCAAAAGAGAGCATCAAGAAGCAAATTCAAAACAAATTTAAGCCTAACCCACTTCCTATGAAAAGGAATCTTGTAAATAAACAAGTCATGTAGGCATAATGCAACAAGCATAGGAAAACTAGACAAGCGCAACTTCAAGATTTTCAGCATATAGAGAGGTGTTTTAGTAACATGAAAACTTCTACAACCATATTTTCCTCTCTCATAATGATTTTCAGTAGCATCATGAACAAACTCAACAATATAACTATCAAATGAAACATTCTTATCATGAGTCTCATGCATAAAATTATTACTACTCCCAACATAAGCATAGTCATTCTTATTAATTGTAGCGGGAGCAAATTCAACAAAGTAGCTATCATCAAATATAGGAGGCATATTGTAATCATAATTAAATTTATCCTCCATAGTAGGCGGCACCGTAAGACCACTATCATTATAATCATCATAAATAGGAGGCAAAGTATCATTAAAGAAAATTTTCTCCTCAATGCTTGGGGGACTAAAAATATCATGCTCATCAAAACCAGCTTCCCCAAGCTTAGAACTTTCTATATCATTATCAACAATGGTGTTCAAAGTGTTCATACTAATATTACTACTAGCATGCAAATAAGGTCCATAGGTTTTTTAATTTTCGCATCAAACAATCCATGTCTTAACTCAGGAAATAGTTTAAAAAGCTCACAGTTGTTTTCCATTATGCCTTACTAGTGTTTAACAAGAAACAAAAAGATGCAATTGCAGGATCTAAAGGAAATAGCTTCGAGCACTCACACACCGGCAACAATGCTAGGAAATAGCTTAGTAGTCGGAGGATGTGAATACCTTTTACCTTACCTCCCCGACAACGACGCCAGAAAATAGCTTGCTGTCCACGCACGCTTCTATTCCTCGTAGACAGTGTTGGGCCTCCAAGAGCGAGAGGTTTGTAGAACAGCAAGCAAGTTTCCCTTAAGTGAATCACCCAAGGTTTATCGAACTCGGGAGGAAGAGGTCAAAGATATCCCTCTCAAGCAACCCCGCAATCACGATACAAGAAGTCTCTTGTGTCCCCAACACACCTAATACACTTATCGGATGTATAGGTGCACTAGTTCGGCGAAGAGATAGTGAAATACAAGTAATATGGATGTATATGAGTGGTAATAGCAATCTGAATAAAATATGGCAGCGAGTAAACATGCAACAGTAACAAGTAAATAAACGGAGTTTCGATGCTTAGAAACAAGGCCTAGGGATCATACTTTCACTAGTGGACACTCTCAACATTGATCACATAACCGAATAAACAAATACTACTTTCTCTACACTCTCTTGTTGGATGACAAACACCATTCATTGTGTAGGGCTACAAGAGCACCTCAATGCCGGAGTTAACAAGCTCCACAACATTCGATGTTCATATTTAAATAACCTTAGAGTGCATGATAGACCAACGCAATTATACCGAGTACTAACATAGCATGCACACTGTCAACATCAACTATGAAAGGGGGAATAGATCACATCAATACTATCATAGTAATAGTTAACTTCATAATCTACAAGAGAACACAATCATAACCTATACCAAGTACTTCATGATGCACACACTGGCAACATTACATCATGGAGGAGGAATAGACTACTTTAATAACATCACTAGAGTAGCACATAGATGATATTCAACTAGATCACAAAGCTCATGATCACATAAAGATCACATGGGAGAGAGAGATGAACCACATAGCTACGGTACATCCCTTAGCCTCGGGGGAGAACTACTCCCTCCTCATCATGGAAGACAGCGATGGCGGTGAAGATGGCGGTGATGTCGATGGAGATGACTCCGGGGGCAATTCCCCATCCCGGCAGGGTGCCGAACGAGAGACTTCGTCCCCGAATTGGAGTTTCGCGATGGCGGCGGCTCTGGAAGGTTTTCTGGTGTTTCGTCAATCCGTGTCGATGTTTTAGGTCAGGGAGGCTTAAATAGGCGAAGAGTCGGAGTCGGAGGGGGTCTGGGGCAGCCAGACAACAAGGGGGCGTGCGCCGCCCCCTTGGGCCGCGCCGCCACCATGTGTGGTGGCCCTGGGCCTCTCCTCTGGCCCCTCTCCGGTGTTCTGGAAGCTTCGTGGAATTATAAGATATTGGGCGTTGATTTCGTCCGATTCCGAGAATATTTCCTTTCTAGGATTTCTGAAACCAAAAACAAGCAGTAAAACATGAACTGGCACTTCGGCATCTCGTCAATAGGTTAGTTCCGGAAAATGCATAAAATCATCATAAAGTGTGAACAAAACATGTAGGTATTGTCATAAAACAAGCATGGAACATGAGAAATTATAGATACGTTTGAGACGTATCAGGCGCAACACCAGGGATTCCGGCGCCAACGTGGAACCTGCACAACACAATCAAAATACTTTGCCCCAATTTAACAGTGAGGTTGTCAATCTCACCGGCTTGCTGTAAACAAAGGATTAAACATATGGTGTGGAGAATGATGTTTGTTTGCAAAGAACAGCAGAGAACAATGATTGCGAGAGATTGTATTTCAGATGTAAAAGAATGGATCGGGGTCCACAGCTCACTAGTGGTGTCTCTCCAATAAGATAAATAGCATGTTGGGTGAACAAATTACAGTAGGGCAATTGACAAATAGAGAGGGCATAACAATGCACATACATATCATGATGACTAATATGAGATTTACTTAGGGCATTACGACAAAGAACATAGACCGCTATCCAGCCATGCATCTATGCCTAAAAGTCCACCTTCGGGTTAGCATCCGCACCCCTTCCAGCATTAAGTTGCAAACAACGGACAATTTGTTGGCGTCGAAACCCACCGGCGGGCAGCGACCGGCAACACAAGAGAGCCGGGAACAACTAGGGCCGCGGCCGGGCCCCGGTCCCTCGTAGCGACGGCCCGCAAAGCCTCCCGGTCACACGTCCGATGCTATCGCAAGGGCGTGCCACCCGACCTATACCCGGTCGGGAAGGTGTTGGATGATGCCTCGCTTAGTTTCCTCGCATGGCATACACGTAAACATTAAATACGAGCCTCGATCGGCTCCGAGTTATCTCGTGAATCGGCTCAAAGAGCCGATTCACCCATGATTCGTACGAGGTGTCCGAATATATGGTGGTCCTGCTTGATCAAGGTAAAGCTAATGAGATCTACGACGATTTAGGGTTTTCACCGCATAATCGGATCATCCTACTCACGATTGGGCCTCGCACTGCGCACGGTGACCGTAAGCCGATCCTAGACAGGGCCTAAAAACCAACACGAGGTTGATCCCCGGAACATCCTTTCTAGGGCTAGCAAACTTCACCCTACACGCCGCTGGATCCTCCAACCCTTTGTAGGGCCTAATTATTGCGGATATTAAACTAATCCTTGATGAACAAGGAGCAACCGTAACGGATCGGATCTACTAAACTATGATCAAGCGGGGTGCCGCCCTACACCCGAGATGGGTGTAAGGGCGGCTAGATGCATAAGGGTCGCACTACGACAAAGATATGATACGAAGAACAATGCTAACCCTAACACATCTAAGATAACTACGTTGCTCGCCATCAAAAAGGCTTCAAGACGAGCAACGCATGAACAACGAGATAGGCTTGTGCTGCCTAGATCGCAAGATGCGATCTAGGCAAGCATGGTGCTTACCGGAGAAACCCTCGAGACGAAGGAGTTGGCGATGCGCCGAGATTTGTTTGTGTTGAACGTTGGTTGTTGTTTATTCCATAAACCCTAGATACATATTTATAGTCCAGGGACTTTCTAATTTAGGCGTGCACCTAACCGTGCACGGATAAAACTCTAACTCTTAACCGACACGTAATCTAATATGTTACAGATACAAGGGCAAACTAGCCCAAACTTTGCACGTAAGGCCGAGTCACGTATTTCTTCTATATATATATATATTCTTCGAGTCCATCCTGATCACGGCCCACCTATGACTCGGTCAAATTCTGGTGATAACACATGCCCCCCTGGTTTTGGAAATGACATTTCCAAAATCATTACGCTTTTCTTTCGTCGGGTCATGTCGTGGCAGAGCAGAAACCGCCGCAGTAATCCTCATCATGATGCCTTGCCCCCTCCACTTCTCCACGTGGCCGCAAAACTTTCCCGTTGGGCAACATCTCCTCGGAAACTGCCGTGGCATTGAATCTCCCTCATATCCCTTTTATTTAACCGTTCTAAACAGCCTTGCACCTCCTTCGTCCTCCTCGCATTAGCACCAAAAAACCCTCTGTGCCACCATGTCTTCTTCCTCCTCCTCCTCCGAGCTTTCCTACGGGTCCTCCTCCTCCCGCGAGACACCGCCGGAAATCCGTGCCCCAGAAGAATGGGACGAGGAGAGCCACGCCTCCTCCATCTGGTCCGAGGACGACAAGTCCTTGACCAGCGGGGATGAAGATCTTCGGCCTCGCCGACGGGAACCCGGAGTCGAAAGCGAGGACGACCGGTCTCCCCGGGACGGCTGCCTCACCTCTCGAAGAAGAGGAAGAGGAAGACGACGACAACGACGACGACGACTCCCTCGAGGGCTACCCGCCGGCAAAACGCCTCCGCATGTGGTGGGACGACGACGATAGCCGACGATGAAGATGGGGATGAAGCTCCCGTAGAGGGCTACGGGAGTAGCGACGAGGAGCCCATCGGCAGCAGTGCCGATGAGAGTTCCGAGGATGCCGACGAGGGCAGCGATGGCCCATAGATTAGGATCTACTAGTGTAGGCCTAGCAGCAGTGGACTGGTCAATAGACCCTTCTTTTGTTCTTCCTTCTTTGAGCAACCGGCTCTTTCTTTGTAAGAACTCCTGTTTATGAATGAAGAAGTTTCCCCAATTTGACTTTGCTGATTTCTTTTAAACCAATTCTCAATGAGCCGATGGCAACGCATCGGTCTCTCATAATCCGCTCTCCCTTTCTTCGACCACAGGGTGACTGCAATCTTGGTCAAAACTCAAAAGCCGACGTCGCCGCATCAAATCTTCATGAACTATCCTTCACCCTTTCGAACAATGAATTTGAGTTCCGCCGAGTCCTCACCCTTGACGCAAATCGCGGCACAGGACTAGCCGATGGCTACCCAATCGGCTTTCAAAAACAGAGCATCCATCAGGCCAGCTGCCCCCCGAGTCTCAGTCAAGGCGAAACAGAGACGAGGGCATGCCATTCAGACAAAGGGGCCTGTGCTAGATCAATGTCTGAGAGAACACTCATGTAGAGCCAGCCGATTCCCAGCACAATCGGCTCTTCGCAGCAGTAGAACCTTCAGGGTGAGCTGCCCCCGAGCTTCTTCAGACCGCCTTAGCCCGATCTGCACATCCATGCTGTTCTTGGCATTGTTCTTGAAGAGAGGACCTGAGCCCTTAAACCACTCCATTGAGGAGTTCTTCCATTAGAGTCTCCCTTCGTGTTCCATTGACCCTCTGATTGTAACAGTTATTCCCCTTGAGTTGATGGCTATGTATCGGCTTTATATCCTTAAGTCGATGTCTGCTGCATCGGCTGCGCTTAAAAAATTTTGAATTTTGAATTTTTTTTTTACGGCCGATTTATGTATCGGCCCCCAAGCGATGACGATCGCTTCTCCTGGGATGACTTCACCACTTCCGAGGAGGTGAAGGAGGAGGAGGAGGAGGAGGACGACGACGACAGCCCCTCCGACGAGCCGCCGGCAAAGCGCCACTGCCCCTGGCCGGGGAATCTCAGTGACTACGACAGCCGACGACGACGACGACGACGAGGAGGATGAGGACAACGAAGGTCCCGCCGGTGGCCGCTGCAGCAGCGACGACGAGCCCACCGGGAGCAGCGCCGACAGCGGCGATGAGGGTGATGACGAGGGCAGTGACGGCCCGTAGATAGGACCCTTAGTATAGGATTAGCAGTAGTAGACGGGGCAATGTATCCCCTTAGTACTCCCTTTTGAGAGCAATCAGCTCTTCTATGTAAGAAATCTGGTTTATCAATGAAGAAATTCCCCAATTCGAATTTGCCGATTTCCTTTATGCCAATTTAGCCGATTTCCCTTCATACTGATTCCGCCGATCGTCACTTAGCCAATGCTTAATGAGTCGATGACAACGCATCGGTCTCTCATGACCCATTCTTCACCCTTCGACATCGGAGCGATCGTGAATTTGATCAATGCCCGAAAGCCGAGGTTAACATATCAATCCTTCACGATCTATCTTTCGCCTTTTCCAACCGATGGCTTTGAGCTCCGCGGACCACTAGGCGGATCAACGCTCTTACGAGAGCCCCGTAACCACCGCTGAAACGACTTGATGCTGAAGTTGATACATCTGGGTCTTCAGATACTCTTCAAACCTGCCCAATCCCCTTAAAAAGGTTATGATGGAGGGCTATCCGATGAAATCCCAATCGGCTTTTTAAGAAAAGAATATCTATGCAGTCAGCTGCCCCCCGAGCCTCTACCAAGGCGAGCATAGCAGTGGGCTAACCAAACGTGTCGCCATCGGTTTCCAAGTCATGATGCAGAGCCAGCCGATTTCAACAAAATCGGCTCTCCAGAGCAGATAACCTTCAGAGTGAGGAAATTTCGTGGCGAGCTGCCCCCGAGCTTCTCCACCACATCTTGCGCCCGGCTGATCGGATCGGCTCAACATCTTTGGCAGTCAAGCAACTTCCGGTGAGGATGTCTTTGAATTTCGATGCCCTCCAAAACTCCGGACGTAACAACCCCCGGAAGTGACAAACTACCAAGTCACAACCTTGGTCAAGCCTCAGTGCAAAAACGTTAGCGACCGATTGCTTCGTCATCGGCTGTTCTCCTGGTCCTAGAAGAGATATGCTCCCTTCGTTAGGCTCATCCTTGCCCCGACTTGCACGTTTATGCCGCCGGCACCGCCGAACTTGAAGACTTGCCAATGGGAGTTAGGGGTCCTTGAAGCCGATTTGAATCACCAAACAATTCCATTGAGGGGGTTCCTCCAAGTAGAGCTTCTCCATGTAACTCAATAATCGCTCGTCCTTAAGTCGATGTCCGCACATCGGCCGTGCTTGAAAAATTTCGAATTTTCGGCCGATTTATGTATCGGCCCCCATACTTCAATACCCATCATCAAGGAATATCTCGGGCTGCCGGTCGTTTGCAAGATACTCCTACTTCCTATCCTCGTGTTTTCTCCACCTAGGTGCCCCCGAGCCGATTCTCGTCAAAAGACTTGATGGTATCGGCTCTTTAGCTAATCCATGCTGGATCAAACGTTGAACCCAGGCAGAATGGATGGTGAGGATAATTTTGGCCGATTGCTGGAATCGGCCTCCACGCTGCTTGCTCGATGAAGGTTTTGTGATGTTCCTCCATAAAAATTTTTTTTTGGAGCCGATCACAAGGATCAGCCTCGCCACGTTCGTCCATCGACGTTTGCTTTGTTACACGGTCAGGCCGGTGGATAAAACCAGCCTAACCCCATTCTTTGTCACGTCGATGCGCTCGCAGTCGTCCAAATTGATGCCTGAGAGCGGCTCTTGGCCTGATGTCTCCCAAACGTCCATGCCAGCCGCTGAAACCTCGATCGAATCATCTCGCGTGGACGACTTCTACTTCATCTCCATCCCACCGTATTAGGCATTGGTGCATCGTGGATGGAATGCAACAGCTTGGCGTGGATCCAATCTCTCCCTAGTAGGACAAGCATAGGTACTCTTGCCGTCGACAATAAAGAACGTCGTATGGACAGCTTTTCCTTCCTACGGTCGGATCCACATTCGTAACACCTTGCGCGTCGATGCTTGGCCGTTGAAATCGCTCGTTGTTACATTGGTCTTGATCAGATCCGAGCTGGAGCGTCCCAACCGACGTAGCATGGAGTATGGCATAATGTTAACTGCCACCCCGGTGTCTACCAACATCTTGTTGACAGGCTGCCCATTGATGTAACCTCGCAAGTACAGGGCCTTCAGATGCATGTAACTTCTTTCTTGCTATGAGAGCAGCTGCCCTCATTGCTACCCCTACCAGGGCGGTACCCAAGTTCTACCATGTTGATGCTGATGTCATGGGAGCGGGTTCTGTGGAAAGAGCCGATGAGTTCGGCTTCGAGGGTTGCCTTGATCTCGTCATGTTTCTTCTGAGCTCATCAGCGGATCCTCGTACTTGATCGGAGTGCTTTCCGCCATCTCGGATGTAGATGGCGATGTGGTGGATGTCGAAGGTTGTCCCACCGGCGTGCCGAATGTGTTGGCGTCGAAACCCACCGGCGGGCAGCGACCGGCAACACATAGAGCCGGGAACAACTAGGGCCGCGGGCTGGCCCCGGTCCCTCGCGAGCGACGGCCCGCAAAGCCTCCCCGGTCACACGTCCGATGCTATCGCAAGGGCGTGCCACCCGACCTATACCCGGTCGGAAGGTGTTGGATGATGCCTCGCTTAGTTTCCCGCATGGCATACACGTAAACATTAAATACGAGCCTCGATCGGCTCTCGAGTTATCCCGTGAATCGGCTCAAAGAGCCGATTCACCCATGATTCGTACAAGGTGTCCGAATATATGGTGGTCCTGCTGATCAAGATAAAGCTAATGAGATCTACGACGATTTAGGGTTTTCACCGCATAATCGGATCATCCTACTCACGATTGGGCCTCGCGCTCGCGCACGGTGACCGTAGGTCCGATCCTAGACAGGGCCTAAAAACCAACACGAGGTTGATCCCCGAACATCCTTTCTAGGGCTAGCAAACTTCACCCTACACGCCGCTGGATCCTCCAACCCTTTGTAGGGCCTAACTATTGCGGATATTAAACTAATCCTTGATGAACAAGGAGCAACCGTAACGGATCAGATCTACTAAACTATGATCAAGCGCGGTGCCGCCCCTACACCTGAGATGGGTGTAAGGGCGGCTAGATGCATAAGGGTCGCACTACGACATCATATGATACGAAGAACAATGCTAACCCTAACACATCTAAGATAACTACGTTGCTCGCCATCAAAAAGGCTTCAGCACGAGCAACGCATGAACAACGAGATAGGCTCGAAGGAGTTGGCGATGCGCCGAGATTTGTTTGTGTTGAACGTTGGTTGTTGTTTATTCCATAAACCCTAGATACATATTTATAGTCCAGGGGACTTTCTAATTTAGGCGTGCACCTAACCGTGCACGGATAAAACTCTAACTCTTAACCGACACGTAATCTAATATGTTACAGATACAAGGGCAAACTAGCCCAAACTTTGCACGTAAGGCCGAGTCACGTATTTCTTCTATATATATATATATATTCTTCGAGTCCATCCTGATCACGGCCCACCTCTGACTCGGTCAAATTCTGGTGATAACACAATTGCATTGATGTTTTATCCCTAGTGGCAACAACACATCCATAACCTTAGAACTTTCTGTCACTGTCCCAGATTCAATGGAGGCATGAACCCACTATCGAGCATAAATACTCCCTCTTGGAGTCACAAGTATCAACTTGGCCGAGCCTCTACTAGCAACGGAGAGCATGCAAGATCATAAACAACACATATATGATAGATCAATAATCAACTTGACATAGTATTCCATATTCATCGGATCCCAACAAACACAACATGTAGCATTACAAATAGACGATCTTGATCATGTTAGGCAGCTCACAAGATCAAAACATGATAGCACAAGAGGAGAAGACAACCATCTAGCTACTGCTATGGACCCATAGTCCAAGGATGAACTACTCACGCATCAATCCGGAGGCGGGCATGATGATGTAGAGTCCTCCGGTGATGATTCCCCTCTCCGGTAGGGTGCCGGAGGCGATCCCCTGAATCTCCCGAGATGGGATTGGCGGCGGCAACGTCACAGTAACTTTTCTCGTATCGTGGCTCTCGGTACTAGGGTTTTCGCGACAGAGAGAATAAATAGGCGAAGGGCAGAGTCGGGGGGCGCCCGAGGGGCCCACCCCATGGGCCGGCGCGGCCAGGGGCCCCACCGCGCCGCCATGTGGGGTGGCTGCCTCGTGGCCCCTCTTCGTCTCCTCTTCGGACTTCTGGAAGGCTCCGTGCAAAATAAGACCGTGGGCTTTTGTTTCGTCCAATTCGAGAATATTTCCGTGTAGGATTTCGAAACCAAAAACAGCTAGAAAACGAGAACTGGCGCTTCGGCATCTTGTTAATAGGTTAGTGCCGGAAAATGCATCAAAATGATATAAAGTGTATATAAAACATGTGGGTATTGTCATAAAACTAGCATGGAACATAAGAAAATATAGATACGTTTGAGACGTATCAGTCATCATAATCCGTTGAAATGACACCATACAAGTTATGGCATGGGTATAAACCCCAATAGTTTTTCTTAAATTTTGGTATGCGTAGCATAAGTAAATGAGTTTACAACCAAAGTCGGATGAATGTCTTTGTTGGTTATCCTAGAGAACAAATTGGGAATTCTTTCCACTATGAAATCAAAGGCAAAAGTGTTTGTCCATGTTTCTTGTTTATTTCCAAGAAATTGTTTCTCACGAAATATTTGAGTGGGAGGACAATGGAACTTGATAAGCATGATGAACCTGAACATAATGAGCAGATTAGCGCAGCGTCGGAAATGGTTCCGGAAGCGGCCACGACGCTCATGGTTCCCATGTCTACAAAATGTTATAGCTATGGAGATCGAAGTACCTATTGAACCTTGTAGGCATGGTTTACTTTGTGATCAAATAAAATATTTGAGGACAAAGGATTGATTTTGAACAATGATAAAACAACTGCATACAAAGAAGCTATGATGGGCCCTAACTCCATTAAAATGGCTAAGTGTCATGAAATCCGAGATAGTATCTATAATCAAGCTTGGAGCTTGGTAAACCTTCTGAAGGAATAAATACTTTTTGAAAGTAAATAGATCTATAAAATTAATGGACATGGATGTAATATCCTAGAACAAGCTCGACTTGTCGAAAGATTGTTTACGACAAAGTTCAAAGAGTTGACTACGATAAGATTAGATCTTCTGTAGCAATGTTTGTAGTCTATGTGGATTATTCTAGTAATCACTACATATTTCTTCTACGAGATATGTTAGTAGGATGGCAGAAATACAATCCTTAACAAAAGTATGTATCAAATGTGTATACAAAATACAACCGAGAGTTTTGCTAGTCCGTAGAATACTAGATATGTATACAAACTTCACTGGATGAAGTGAGTATCACGGAGTTGGAATCTTCACCAGATGAAAAAATCAAAGAGTTTTTTATTTCACCGGAAATGATGAAGATGCTTGCATTTGCAAGAAATTAAGTGGGAGCTCTAAGAAATATTTATAATACTTTATGTGGATGACATATTGTTGATTAGAAATGATGTAACTTTTACTTGATTAAAAGGTTTCATTGAAAATTAATTTCATTGAAAGGATATGGGCTAAAAACATATTTAGCGTCAAGATCTATGAAGATAGATTGAAGCGCATAATAAGTTCAAGTCAAAGTACATAGAATAATTTGAAGTAGTTCAATATGAAAACGTCAAGAAGGTGTTCTTTTTCATGTGGAGGTTTAACAAGACTTGAGTGTATTTGACACTCAATGAGTAAAAACACATGAGTGATTTTAGATCACGAATAATATGAACACAATCAGATGTCCTGTGCTCTAAGGTGTTACGAGCATATATCAGTATGATTCATATGATGATCATTGGACAAATAGTAAGAATATCCCTGAGTGCTATGTCAGAGCCGAGGATATAAATATATAGTTTTATATGGGGTAATGACAAGCGAATAGTTGTAAGGTGTTGCACCGATATTAGTTTGGTCACATATAAAAATGAATTTCAATCTCAATTAGGCTAAGTGTTCATTAAAAGGTAGCACAATGGGCTAGAAGAAGTCTATGATTGTGATGGATTCTACAAATGAAGGCAGAGTATATTGTTGTTTTGACAATAACCGAGGTGTTTGTGTCAAGGAGTTCTTTTAGAACTTGGTGTAATTCTGGCAGTGTCAGAACTATGGAGCTATATTGTGTGTGACAATATTGGTAACATATTCCAGACCGCGGAATTAAGGTTCCACCAGAAGACCAAATATATACGATAAATGCCGAATCATTTATAAAAATTGAGTGATGCGTGGAGACGCAAATGAATTGCAAAGTACACACAGATCTGAATGTGGCAGATTCGTTGACTAAACCACTCCCTAGAGCAAAACATGACCTATACCAGAACACCATGGGTGTTAGGTACATTACCATGTAATCTAGATTATTGACTCTA
The DNA here is from genome assembly GCF_022539505.1 of Lolium rigidum. Classification (NCBI taxonomy): domain Eukaryota; kingdom Viridiplantae; phylum Streptophyta; class Magnoliopsida; order Poales; family Poaceae; genus Lolium; species Lolium rigidum. The sequence continues at coordinate 190,804,783 of NC_061514.1, forward strand.
GTACAAGTGGGAGACTGTTGGAGATATGCGCAAGAGGCAATAATAAAGTGGTTATTATTATATCTTTGTATTTATGATAAATGTTTGCATCCCATGCTATAATTGTATTAACCAGAAACATTAATACTTGTGTGTTTTGTAACCATAAAAGAGTCCCTAGTAAGCCTCTTGTTAAACTAGCTTGTTGATTCATAGATGATCATAGTTTCTTGATCATGAACATTGGATGTTACTAATAACAAGATCATATCATTAGGTGAATGATGTGATGGACATACACCCATAGTAAGTGTAGCATATGATCAAGTTATTAAGTTTGTTTTGCTTCAACCTTTAAGATAACCTAATACTTCGACCATGAGATCATGTTAATCATCTAAACCAGATGGATGCTTTGATGACATCAAACACTACTTCGTAAATGGGTAGTTATAAAGGTGGCATTAAGTGTTCGAAAAGTATAGGTTGAAGCACGTGGATTAATAATGGGATTTTTCCATCCAAATGATGGATAGATATACTCTGGACCCTCTCGGTGGAATGTCAAGCAATTATCTTGCAAGCATGTGACTGACTCACAAGGGATGTCATATCACGGTACGAGTAAAGAGTACTTATCGGTAACGAGGTTGAACAAGTATAGAGATACCAACGATCAAACTTTGGATAAGTAAAATATCGCTCGACAAAGGGAATCAGTATCATATGCTAATGGTTCTTTCGATCATGAAGTCATCGCTGAATATGTGGAAGCCATTATGGATCTCGAAGTCTCGCTATTGGTTATTGATCGGAGAAGTGTCTCGATCATGGCTGGATAGTTCACGAACCGTAGGGTGACACACTTCAGGTTCGATGTTGTTTTAAGTAGATATGGAATATGGAATGGAGTTCGAATATTGTTCAGAGTCTCGGTGGGATCCAGGATATCATGAGGAGTTCCAGAATGGTTCGGAGAATAAGATTCATATATGGGAAGTCAAATTCCAAGTTTGGGAATGGTCCGGTGAATTTATGGAAGGTTCTAGAATCATCCGAAATATTTCACTATGGCAGGTGGCCCTAGCCAACCCACAAGGTGGGAAGGTGGAGTCCATGGTGGCCGGCCACACCACAAGGAAAGGGAGCAATCCCACCTTGACTAGGTTTCCCATTATGGTAGGTTTTGCAATTGGACTCCCATAAGGATTTTGATTGGACCCTAGGGTTTTCCACCTATTTAAAGGGAAGAGGAGGGGAGGGCCCAGCGACGACTTGAGCTGCACCACCAATGGGCACCAAGGCCGGCGCTCTATCCCTCAATCTCTAAACCCTAGCGACACCCACCTCCTCCTATCTCCCGCACGGCTACGGCGAAGCCCTACCGGAGTTCTCCACCACCACCGTCACCACGTCGTCGTGCTGCAGGGATTCCGAGGAGGATCTACTACTTCCGCTGCCCGCTGGAACAGGGAGAAGGACGTCTTCATCAACACCGTACGTATGACCGAGTGCGGAGGTGCTGCCCGATTGCGGCACCGTCGAGATCTTCTACTCGCTCCCGAGAGCAGCAAGTGATCAACTACATCATCCACGAGATTTATCTCGTTAACGCTTAGCGATCTTTGAGGGTATGTTGATCTCATCTCGTTTCTACCATCTACTATATTAGATCTTGGCTTGTTATTCGTTCTTGCGGTAGGATTTTTTTTGTTTTCTATGCTACGAATCCCTACACTTCTAGGGAAAAAGCTTATCATACTACAATCTGTAATCCAGACCGAAGGTATCACTCTCTTCCAGAGAACCCTCGGGGGTCATATATATACTTTTTTTAGGTCAAAATACGTTGGTTTGCAAAAGAATCAAGTGATATGGGCGATCGACGTCAAAAATAGAGGGGGTGGCGCCTAGGGCGCGCCACCTGCCTTCTTTTGGGCCTCAACCCGAGCATGGTATATCAAGATCCCGAGCAGGGTGGGCCTTCATACCATGCTCGGTCTAATCCCATCAAGGAGTGTGGAAATATTTTAACTCTTAATATCCCAGGATCTATATTAGGAGCTTATATTTTATCGCGCTCGGGCTAAGGCCCAAACAAGGCAGGTGGCGTGCCTACCCTGCTAGGGCGTGCCACCCCCTCTCTTTTGATCGTCGATCACCGAAATCACTTGATTCTTTCGCGAACCGACGTATTTTGACCTAAAAACCACTATATATATGACCCCCGAGGGTTCTCTAGAAGAGAGCACCGCAGAAACACACAAATATGAAAACGGAGGCTGCAACAGAGAAGATTGGAGGGGGAAACTCCACCGGAGCCGCCACTGGAGGGATCTCCACCATGTCCAACATCTTCATCATCATCACCATGATCAAGGGGAGTAGTCCACCTCTGGACTACGGGTTTGTTGCAGTAGCTTGATCTATTTCTCTCATGTTCTTCATAGTTCTTAGTACCATATGACCTGCCCAACACGAAAATGCATGTCTACATATATGTGGGCGTCCCGGGCTTATCCCGAACGTCCAGTCATGCATTGTGATTCGTGCAACATCTTTTGCATTTTGTAAATAACACACTGGGATTATCCCTTTTCGTGCCAATAAGACCCTGTATCTTTAACCTACTCTTAGTTTGCAAGCAAACTTGATATGCAACATTGAAGTAAAATTTCGGGTCTACAACATTCCTGTACAACTTCCATTGACTAGAGAAATTTGTAGGATTGGATTCGTATACTAAGTAAAATTTTGATTTGTAACATTAGGTAAAATTTGGGTCCGTAGCATTAGGAGAAAATTGTAATATGTAACATTAAGTAGTAAAATTTTGGTATGTAGCATTGCGAGTACATACGGTGAAAAATCTCATAAAAAGATCTGGAACATGGATTCATACACAAGTTCTTGACAAAGAACAAGGACAAAAATAAATCATGGATAAATTTAAGAAAAAAATCCATCATCCCAAACAAAAAATTTCCATGTACGGATCTGTAGCATGGATTCATAAATAAAATTTTCCATGTATGGATCTTCATGGATACAAAGAAAAAGAATCAAGAGAGAGGCTCCAAGAACCGATCTGGATCTTAATGGAGTTCAGCAGTGTCCCAGTCGGCTCCCTCTCGTGTGCTGAGGAGAACGAGCAGATCGTGCGTGCTTTGCTGCATAGGAGGTTCCAGAGGAGCTCGCCCGTGGAGGACGAGGTAGAGAAGGACGGCGAAGAGCGGTGGCGCGCAGATGAGTAGAAAGGAGGCAAGCTTGAAAGTTGGATCCGGTGAGGTGGTCTGGATACGCCGGGTTCCTCCTCAGCCACACCTAGCAGCCGACAAAGGGAGGAAGAGGAAGCGGGTGTGGTGGAGAGAGAGGAGGTGGCAGTGTGTGAGAGGATAAGGAGAGAGAGAGTCACGGGAGTCAGATAAGGTGTACCGTGTTCATGTTGGTTGCTATAGGGGTGGGAAGATGTACTATGTACAAGTTGTGGATGTAAAATGACCATGCATGAATCTTGAAGTTCTTGTAACCTTGGATAAGACGGTGATGCCCACGTATGTGGAGAAAAACTGCGTTGCTTCCCAACATGATTATGGTCATATATGTTATACCTATGTGGTGGATCTTTATTCTATGATATGATGCTATGATATTTGACTATACTTTGTGTCAGATGTATTGATAGATGCATATTATGTACTCCGTTCTTAAGTATTGGTTCCGATCCAACTTGTATGCAAGAACATGTGTGGGGTGATGTGTGTGTTAGATGGAATAGCATGGTTTTAGTGATTGGATAGTGACAACAAATTCATGATCTATTATGGCTTTGCCTTTTCTTTTGCTATCTCACTAGGGATAAAGTGAATGCATGTGCTATGTTCGTCACGTGACAAAAGTGATGATCTTGTTTGTTCAAGGTAGCATATTTGATATTCAAACATCATGTCAAAGTACTTATGGCTATACTCTGTTAATTCTTAATACAATATTTCATGGACTTTTCCCTTTCATGTGGAGTATATGAATGTGTATCTTACACATATTGAAGTTATATTCTTTATATCTTATTGATGAATTGTTATTATCCACTACAACTTAAAAGAGAGAATAGTCAAGTGAACCCATGAACCCCGGTCCAATTTTAATCATAAGAAACACCTTTCCATTGCATTTATCTTACTTTCTTTTTGTGAAAGGATCGTATGCCGCACCTAGAGGGGGGTGAATAGGTGCTAACCAATTTTTAGTTCTTTTTCAATTTAGCTTGACACAAAGGTAAATTCTCTAGATATGCAACTAAGTGAATTTACCTATATGACAAGGTTACCATCTAAGCAAGATATAGCTACGCAATATATAGGAGATAGAATAGGATAGAGGTAACCGAGAGTGGAGCACGCGATGACACGGAGATGATTCCCGTAGTTCCCTTCCTTTGCAAGAAGGTACGTCTACGTTTGGAGGAGTATGGTTGCTACGAAAGCCAAACCAACAGCCACGAAGGCTTCACTCAGATCTA
>NC_061514.1:190809383-190830067 GCF_022539505.1 Lolium rigidum
TTTTTCAATTTGCAGCACTATTTTAATCTGAAAATAAAAATATATTTAGTTATCTTATTTGCACACAAAACCCCAAAACAATCAAACCTTTACTGCTTTTACATAGTTTACTTTACTTGTCTAGTTTACTTTACTTTAGTTACAACTTTATTTTACTATTACTTACACGAAACCTTGTGATTGACAACCACACGGTGGAGTTGGTGACACAAGGCTTTATTTTATTTTGCAGGATTGCTAGAAAAAGAGAGGGAGAGATAACTCTTTACTCCCCCGAGAGTTCGAAATAACCCTCGAGTCATCCTTGTGGGGAAAATACTCTGCTAACACAACACTCTGCACTTGGAGTCCCAACATCATCAACGTACCGCGTGCATGTACCATGTGGCACCACCTCTACCTCGTCAAATAGTTTCACCACATAAGACATATCTGAGATCCGACATTCAGAGATACCACAACTCACAGAAACCTCACCTATGGAAAGGATATGGAGGGGGAACTTGCAGAGGGCATCATCCTTGCTGCTACATGGATCATTGGAGGCCAATGCATCATCATACATCACCAAACAGTTGCATCTCCATCTCCATCACCATTCCCATCTCGTTTACCTCCTTCTTCTTGCAATTCCAATTGCCGTTGTGGATTTGCACTTGAGTTCATCCATACATTCATATACTATTCATATGCCTATGATATGTTGTTGATTTACTCTATATGTACGAGTAGGTTATCTTGTTCTTGGGGAGATGGAGAAACCCTATATGATATGAATTAAGGATGATCTATAATTTCAGTTAATGAGAATGTATTAGTTTTCTCTCTAGATATTATGTGAAGTGCGCCATGTAATATTTTCTTAGAAGACTAGAGAGGAAACTATTCTTGGTCATGTGGTAGTATTTACAATGCTAAGTGACATAATGTGCCGACGTGCTATTCACATGGGTAATGGGGATAAGAAGGGATTCACTAAGCTTATATCAATATCCATGTAGAAACCCTTAATTGTGAGGCATCAGAGTGACTTGCTTACAATCATTGCAGTGGTTATTCGGGGTGAACATCTTATTATGGAGCTCTTCCCATACATGCACATGAAGGATAGTATAGAATGATCTCATATCATAAGTAGAACCGATGCTAGTGGTGGATCCTACACTCCCCGAGAATGCTTTAGCCTTCTTGCAGTTTCATTAATTTTACATAGCCATTGTCTCTTTCTTAGCACTCTTTAGTTTTAATTATTATTCTTTCGCACATAACACTATACTCTCAAAAACACTCATACTTGGAATCAAATGCAACTTACAAGTATCCTTTGGTAAAGGGTAACAAGGGCATAAAGACCTCTACCAATAGTGCAATCATCAGGTGGTGCCACTAGCCAGCAGCCCAACCCATTCTGCCCTCGCTACCTCTAGCCTCTCTTCGGTTGGAGGCCTCTCACACCCCTCCCAAATGGCCACCACGCTGCCACCTCCGCCTTGACGCTGATTGTGACGCAGAGCCTAAGTCAATCCATGGTCACCGCCCACCGCCCCGGCTGACCCTCATCCCCACTCCTCTCGTTGTTCCTCTCGACTCGCAACAACCTCACATGCAAGGTGTTTGGTCATTTGCCTCAACATGCTTCATTTCTAGATCTTTGTTGCTCTTGCTGCCGATCGGTTGATTGATTTATCCATTGTTTAACTCATACGCTATGGATAGAGACAACAAAATGATGATCCATCATTTCATGGAAGAGTAAGCCAGTGCCGCAATTTATGAACATGAGCACGTGACAATCCTATTTATCTTCTACAATTACAAACGAGCGAGCTGAACAATGTCGCACCATTAGTCATGGAGGTTCAAAGATTGGGATAAGGAAGGCCAAGGAAAGGTATAAGACATGGGGGTCATGACATGCTATATGCCGACTATTTTGTTGACCACCTAACATGTACCCGAAAAGGAATTTTGGCGCCGCTTTAGTATGAACAAGGAATTGTTCATGAAGTTGTGGAAAAGTGTGAGAGAGTACGATACCTACTTCATGATGAAGAGAGTATCTATCGGAGTGCTCGGTTTGTCATCAACTGAGAAAATGCCCACTGCTATGAGGATGCTAGCATATGGAGCCCTTGCTGATACACAAGACGACTACCTACGCACTTATGAGTCCATGACCATTTAAGCTATATGTGTATCGGTTTTGCAAGGCGGTGATGGTCGTGTTTTGACCACACTATTTGAGACGACCCAATGAAGCATAAACAACTGATGCCATGGCACAAAATGCTACAAGAGGATTTTCTAGGATGCTTAAATGCATTGATTGCATGCACTGGTCTTGTAAGAACTTTCCACTTTTTTGGCATGGCTGGATCTCACAATGGCATGAACATGCTATTGCGCTCGACGGTGTTTGCAATACTTACTGAAGGCCATGCTCGAGAGTGCAACTATGAGATTAATTCCACAAATATACCAAAGGATACCACCTAGCCGATGACATCTATTCAAGGTGGTCGACATTTGTGATGCATGCTTGCGTGATCATGCACAAAATGATCGCCGAGAGTGATCACCAGGGAGATCCTGGTCTCAAGAGCAGATGTGGGAGGTGATGCATGCGTGTGTGATCATGCATAAGTTAATCACCTAGAGTGATCACTAGGGAGATCCTGGTGTCAAGAAGATGTGGTATGTGATGCATGTTTGTATGATCATGCACATCATGATTACCGAGAGGAGCGCGGAGATCCTGCATCACTCGTCTGTACGTGATCATTACTGTTGATCATCAGCTACCTACGGAGCTTGTTGATTTCCTCGCCACGCAGAACGAGATCACCAACCGTAAAATTATCTTGTAGTAGAACAATTTTTTTTTTGAAGGAACTGGTAGAGCATTTGTGAACACTGAAGTAGACATTGCCGGAGTCTTGCTGTAGCTGAACTTTATTTTATTTGAATTATATGAAAACTTAACAAAACTGCTTAGCACGATTGAATATGGGAAATTGGGTGATAAACCTAGTGGGGACGCCATTGGAGGCGCTCCATACTGGTGCTGCTGGAGTCCTCCATACGGGCACGCCGGATTGCGCCGCTGCTGGACACCGTATGGAGTGAGCAAATTCGTAGCGACTGCCGTGCCCTGATTGTGTTTTTGCTGGAGGAAAAGGAGACCGTGGAGTAGTGGTCGGAGGGCGGCGGCCGCGCGCGTCACGCTCTAGTCGTATCGGCGGCATGGACGTGACAGTGAGCGAGCGATGCCAATTGCCACTATCGTACTACATACATACATGGATTGACCAGCCGGAACGCGCTCGGACACTGACAGCGTGCGTGCGTGTGCCGACGCCGACGAGACGCGCTCCGACAGCGGCCGGCCGGTACCGTTAGAAAGGCCTACGGCTACGGCGGCGCGCTCGGACGAGACGGGGAGGACGGGCTTGTTGGCTGGCAATGGCAGTAGTCTACTCCTACTCCTACTGGTGCCTATCCCGATACTAGACGATAAGCCGCCTCGTTCCGCACACCTCCCCGCCTGTCCTAGCGCTACCCCTCATAACATCGGGGGAGAGAGACCCTCTCTCCCTCGTCCCGTCCCACTCCCACTCCCCCTTCCCCTCTCTCTTCTCCCTCGCCGCGCCGTGCTCCCTCCACTCCACACCACACCACTCCACTCCACTCCACCACCCCAGGACGGGATCGCCCGCCGAGCCGCCGATCGCCCGCTCCCACCGCAGATCTGCTCCACGCGCTCGCTCGCTTCCCTGTCCCCGGCTCACCGCGGCTGGCTGAATTCCGCTACCAATGCGCTCTGGGTAGGGCATGAGAGGCACTGCCGGCGGGCTGCCGGGGACGGAGGAGGAGGAATTCACACCGGGATGGAGCTCAGCGCCGTCGAGCTCGGCAACGGCCGCAAGCGGGCCCGCCCGGAAGCGGACCACGGCGACGACCACGGCGAGGCCAAGAGGCTGGCTCTCGTCCCGTGGCCGCCGCACCAGCAGAACCCCTCCTCGCGGATCTACCGCGTCTCAAGGGGCTCCGGCGGCAAGGACCGCCACAGCAAGGTCTACACGGCCAAGGGCATCCGCGACCGACGCGTCCGCCTCTCCGTCGCCACCGCCATACAGTTCTACGACCTGCAGGACCGACTCGGATACGACCAGCCTAGCAAGGCCGTCGAGTGGCTCATCAAGGCCGCCGCTGCCGCTATCGACAAGCTACCTTCGCTCGACGCAACAGCCTTCCCCAACCACCCGGCCTCCCATGCCAACAACAACGCCAAGCCCATCAGGGAACAACAACATGCTGCTGCTGCTGCTCACCCCGACGCCGACGCCGACGCCGACGCCTCGCACCTCCACCAGCAGCAGCAGCAGCTCACGAGATCGGGCTGCAGCAGCACGTCCGAGACCAGCAAGGGCTCCGTCCTCTCGCTCTCTCGCTCCGACAGCCGGGTCAAGGCCAGGGAGCGGGCGCGCGAGCGGAGCGCCTCCGTGAAGGACAAGGACGCCCGGGACGACTCCCTCGTCGCCCGACGCGCCCCCGCCTCCGCGCAGGCCGCCTCCTTCACCGAGCTGCTCACCGGGTTGGCGGCCGCCGCCGCAACCCCGCCCGTCGCCGACCACAAGCAGCACACCTCGAGCTCCTGGCAGCACATGACCGCGTCCGCCACCGCGGACTACCTCGGCTTCACCCGGAAACCCTCCGGCCACGGCGGGATGCCCCACACCTTCGCCTCCCCGGCCCCGCACCTCGCCAACATTGCGCCCGCCGCCATGGCGCCGCCGCACCACTTCACCCTCACACCTGCCGGCCAGCCGCAGCCGGAGATGACGCACTTCTCCTTCCTGCAGGACCACTTCATGCCCGTCGATGCGGCGCCCGCGCCCGGTGGTCCGGCAGGAGTGGACTACAATCTCAACTTCTCCATGTCCTCGGGTCTTGTGGGTGTCAATAGTAGGGGGACCCTTCAGTCCAATTCGCAGCCGCACCTCTCCAGCCACCACCACCACCACCACCAGCAGCTCCAGAGGCTGGATGCTCCGCACATACCCTTCCTCTTCAGCCCCGCCGTCACGGTCGCCTCGCCGGCGGAGACCCACTTCACCGCCGCCGCCGCCGCGTTGCAGCTCTGGGACGGCTTCAGGCACTCCGACATCAAGGACAAGGGCAAGAACTGATCAACAGCTGCAGCCCTTCCTTCGGATGGTAGGTAGGTGATGAACTCTCCATCTCCATAGTATGCATCTGCTTCCTTTGCTTTTTGGCTGCTTGTGTTTTAGGGCATTTGTTTAAGGCTAGGATGCTTGCCCATTTGCCAATTTCATATCATTATCTTCCCCTTTTGGTGCCTCTCGAGGTGGCCTTGTGCCCCTAAATCCCATAAAACACTCGCCCTGTTCTTGTGCAATTGACGAGTGTCAAACCTTCAGAGGGGAAGCAGCATTAACCTCAACTTTACAACAGGTGTCAATTCGCTACTCACTCAACAGGCATCTGTTTTGGTGTTCTGTTCCCCCCCAACGATTATGTCACAGGAGACAGCCCAATCGGGCGGTTTCTGCTTACCCGGCATTGGATTTTTAATGCCTTAAATTGTAGTAAGCCCAGCCTACGTTGTCCTAGGACTAGTATTGCATGAAGGGGATCAGCTATATCATCAAATGCATCAACAGGAAATGCAGAATGACACCTAGTACATAGGATTGTCATGTAGTATACTCTAAAAGCATCTCTGAAGGGGCAGCTGCACATTTCTTTCTCAATCTTTTTCCTTATTCAGCAAACACTGGAATGTTTTCAGAAGAGACGAATATGCAGCTAACCTTAGCAAAGTGCATTCTTGTGCATGTCATGAATAATATTTTTCTTAGAACTACAGTGTTATAATTAATACATCCTATTATTATTTTTATTCATCGAGTCAGATGCTCTGAAAATCAACCTGGAGAGTAGAACTAGATTTCCTTTTGTTAAAAAGGTTAGGTCAGTTTTGAATGCCAATTTCCTTTAGCATTCATAGGTCGGAAGCTATTTGTTGAGCATAGCAAATATTAGAGATGGGTCATAATACTAACAATCTATGTGCTGTTGAGCCATCAGTGCTAACGATGGATGGTTTAAGAGTGATACTGCAACCATAGGAAGGATGAAAAAACATTAGTGGGATACTATCATTATGTATTTCCTGATCTGTGGTAAATAAGAGATAACTTGCTAGGTCAACTTTTAGTTATTTGCTCAAAAAGATCCCAGGTATGTTATACATAGACAAAGCGAAAACATTTATATTATCAAAGTACAAACCATACAGCAATCTTCTCAGACTATATATTTTCAGGACACTACTAACTACAAAATGTTTAAATGAGTATGAGCATGTTGTCAAAACTTGATTACCCTTGAAAAGTTTCACTGTGAACGTCCAAGTGATAATCCTGGGGTGTTGAAATTACACCAATTATGAAAAAACAACATTCTACATATTAGACATCATTCACACAATGCAAGGTCACATTTGAGTCACAAGGTTCATGGGTTCTTACCTCATTTTCCCAGTGCCTTTTTTTACAATAATATTATGTAATGAGTCCTTTCGTTAAATAAGCTATAATGCTGTAACTTTTCAAGCCTATTCCTTTGTAAAATATGGGAGTTGTGCTAACCATTGTAGCATGATAAATGAATCCATATATATGACCACTAGGTCCTATGCGCTTTTTAAAAATCTCTTAAGTTAGCTAGCACAACCTAGTTGTTTATTATATTCATTCACCAAACCTTTTCCATTTTTACCTCAGATAAGCATCCTACATGTGCATAGATAACATAGTGAACAATAACCAACATGTACATAGTAATCTCTTGCATCGCCAGTGCCTATTTTGATAATGAGAACGAAAAGTGTTTCTAGAATCTAGAATCCTTGAAGGCGCTGGGTTAAAGTGGATTTTCTTTATTCGCTGTGATCTCCTCCCCATATTCTCTTTTTTTCCTTGTGTAAAAACTTATAATCTATAGGTGTTTTTTTTCGAAATGGGGGTTACAGCGCTATAAGATGTACACCTACATAATTCGGTGCTAAAAGATATGACCATATATGCTTTGTATGAAAGACAAACAATCAATTGTTGTATGAATAGTATGTTACTTGAACATGCACGATCTGTTCTATTCTGTGTAGGACACACATGGTCACATTTTAGCACCAAATTTTGTAGTTGTACGCATTTTAAACATCCGTGATTTAAAAAATCAAATTTTTGTAATAGTGAAAGATGAGAAAGAATATAAAATGGAGAATTAAGTGGTTGAGATAAGCATTTCCGCAGGCTGGGTGGCATAAGTAACATAACGTTGCCAATCTAAAGTTGTATTTAGATTTGTTTAGTTATCTTTCAAGAGAGAACATACTTACATCAACCGACCAGTGGTGGAACTACACAGGGGCAAAACCGGGTCATGACCCACCCATGATTTGGTTCAACTTTCTATAAATTAGTAGCCCAGACCACCATTTTTAGCAAACTAGTATCCTTTCTTTGGGCTGGCCCGCCCATCAATATTCCTGTAGCTCCGCCACTGAACCGACCAATGGTAAACTGAGTAAGCGAAAAATACTTGTCGCGAATTTAGGCAAAATTGTGTCTAGATTCATTTAACCTGTGACGAGTATTTAGAGCGAGAGGGAATATCATATTCATAATGCCATGTGCTAGAGGATATTATGGTCAATTACCAGGATCATATTTGTGACTTTATGATAGAAAGCCTTTTGTAACTTGCCTGTTCTGTTCTGCACCGACTATCGTGTGTCACATATGCATGCTGTCATACTTGACAATTGACAGGGAAATGTGATAAATGACACTGCAGATTAAACATGGTATCGTCAAAAGGTCGAGTTAAGCAATATATAGCAGAGCACTGATATCTTATGCTTGCTTTTAATAATGCTATATAAAATTCTAATTGGACGTTAGACCCTTGGATCTCATTGAATTTGGTTTTCCTTTCTGTATTCCAAGACAGCCCTCCTCCTGGAAACATTATGTGCATGAAAAAAAGCTGAGAACTTAAAATGATACCTTGGTGCTTGTTTATCCAGCATTTTCGGACTTGAAATTAGGCTTATCACGAAAATAAAGTCAGTCAGCTAAAAGGTGGCTTATTTTCTCACAGTAGTTAACAGCAACTTAGGTCCCTTTTAGCTTGTTTACATAAGGTATGTGTAGTGGGTGGTTTGTGGCTTGTGACTTGCGGGGCTTTAGTTTTGACTTCTGACCGGGCTTATGAAATGAGTTCGCAGAGTTAACTTTTAGTACCTATGCCCACTAACCAAACTCATGGGATCAGACTAAATAAGCTGATAAAGCTCTTAGACCATTTGAACAAAGCTTGAGTCAGTTTGCCATTGTCTTCATATCTCTTATACTCCCTAAGGTGCTTGCTAGCTACCTTTCTAGCAAAGCTGGTGAGTGCTTGCTAGCTACCTTTAGCATAAGAGAGTCCAAAATCTTCCATGGTTTATTTTACTGACCACTGATTTATGTACATAACGGGGTATACTTGCTAGAACTACAATCTGCTGTCTTCAAAATCTTTCCAATGGTTTACGACATATCTCTGGACTCACAGAACATATTTACACAATATGGTAGCTTAAGTATATATTGGCATTGTGCTGTACATGGACCTGAGGGGCGAAATGAAGGTGAAGTTTCATATCCATTGAGGTAGAATAATTCCAGGACGATGTGTTAATCCACCAATATAAACGTCTCTAGCTATGCTGCTATTGTGAGTTTTTTATTGATGTCCGGAGAAATGTTCCAGAGTCCTTCTACCAAATGAATATTCTGTTAAAGTAAAGTAGTATAGACTGAAGTATCATAGGTCAGCCTTTATATGCCTTTCAGCATTGCAAACTATTTGAGCCAAAGATCTGAAAATACGTAGTACAATGTATGTTCCCAGTTACGATGGTGAGACTGATAGGTCCAGAGTCTTGGCCTTTTCATTCCATAATTTGAGGACATATGCATGTTTTGAGGTTGTTGTAGCATTTCAACGTAGATTTAAAAGTAGCTTTCGCCTTTATCTGATGGAAATCATCATTGTTTGACAGGAAGTGGAGACGGCAAAATCGTCATAACATATTCATGTGAGCTCCATCCATGGCTTGGAAGCCCCATAAGTGCAATGGGGATGATACCTGCACTCCTAGAAGCAGACCATCATCCGCTCATGTACCGTGGTCATCGAAGAACCTCATCATCGTTCCTCAAATGATCTTGCTTTCTTTCTCTGCCTGTTGTATTAGTTTTGTTTGTGGAGGTAAGTATTTCGGGAGCAAGAACTTGCTGGAGTTCCTTTGCCATGCTCTCCATTCTAAAACATTGTGAACGGATGCATGTGCGCCGCCCTGAACCGGCAGCTCTTTTGACCTTGTGGGATCAGCTATCCCTGTCAAATTTTCTTGTTCTCTGTTGTGTTTTGTGTAACAGAACTCATTGATCCAATCTATCAGATGTATGTGGTGTAAGCTTGTATCTACCTTGTGCTGAACACAGTGCTCTAATAGTCTAATGAGGTGTAAATCTAGTTTGTTACAGTGTTTCGTTTCTATTGCCAAGGTATGTATCTGAAGCTACTGATATGTTGTCTATAGTAGCACCTTCGCACGCCGAGTGGTCCACATAGTGAACTTGATAAAAGTGCCACGAAGTGTAAACAAAACATATAGCAATTGGTGTCAAACAAGCATGGAGCATCAAAAATTATAAGGCATTTGAGCACTATTTTGTATTTCAGCTTACACTGTTGTCACTATTGCTTGCGAAAACGGGCCACATATATAATGATTTTTTAGGTTAAAATATGTCGGTGGACGAAAAGATCATACGATTTGGACGATCGACGATCGAAAGAGGTTAGGTGGCGCACCCTACAAGTTTGGGTGTGCCACCTGAGCTCTTTTGGGCCTCAGACCTCTCCAGGTGTGCTTCCATGTTCTAGGGTGCTTCCTCCGATGAAAAAATGATGCTCCAAAAATCCTAACTTAATTTGACTCCATATAGGTCTCTAAAAGTGAAAAATACACAAAATATGAAATTCCTATTCTGCGGAGTTATAAATCAAATAAAGGAAATCATTGATCAATCCCCATAAACCAATGTAAATATGGTATTATCATCATATATGTTGCAAAAATGTAGGAATTTAATATGATAAAGACATAGTTCATTTATGCATTTTACATGCATCAACATTTTACACATAATTGGATTCCAATCTCAAGTATCAAATCGTAGAATAAAGATCCACTATATAGGAATTACATATATGACCATCATCATGTTGGATAGCTCATATGGTACTAGATCAACGATAGAACAAGAAAGAAATAGATTAAGTTACTGACACAAACCCATAGTCCAGAGGTGGACTAATCCCTCTTCATCATGGTGATGATGATGGAGATGTTGGAGAAGGTAGAGATCCCTCCAATGGCAGCTCCGGTGGAGTTCCCGCTCCCATCTTTGTTTGTTCCGCCTCTGTGTTTGGTGTTTTGGTGTTTCTGCGGCGCTCTCCTCCTGAGATGCATAGGGGATCCTTTTTATAGGCGTTTTTAGGTCAAAACATAAATCTGGAGATGAAGACAGATGGCTGGCATGTCCGGGGAGGGAAAGAGCCTGGGTGGCGTGCCCCCCCGGGCCACGCCACCTGGCCTCTTTCGGCCATCCGGGTTCCCCTCGTGAGGTTCCAATGTCTAGGTATTTATTTTCGCGAAATATTAAGCCTCAAAAAATCTCCGATTAATTCGAGTTTGTTTAGGTCCCTGAAAGTTAAAAATACACAAAACAGGGTTTTCCGGTTCTAAAAAGTTATAGCCAAAATAAGGGGATCATTGGAAAATCCCCATAAATCAATATAAAACATGACATAACATTATATAAGATGTAATTATGTGGGAATATGTGTCAATAAATTACAAAGTTCATGTATGCATTTTACATGCATCATTGACCCCTCTTGTCTTGTCTCGGTACGACAGCCTACCAACTGTAAGGGTATTTTACCCTTAACCGTTATTTTGGCTAATGGTGACACCTCTGCTAAACTGTGGACTAATGTTACCTATGAGTTTCTACGTAGGTTTTAGCCAGCAAGTATTGTTGGAAGGTGATGAGAGACTCCCCATTTGCAATACAAGAGAAGCACCTGTGTTTTGGCTTTTATTTCTCTTGATTTATATTTGAGTCAATAGGAAATACCACACTATTAAGAGGGGTCGTATCAATGAGCTTCTTGGACATGTTGTAGAAGCCATACACACATACTACCACCAAATACATCCATCACACTCTCTAGGTGGTTTTAGCTTTTGGAGAAAATGTTGTTTGGGAAGGTTTCGGTGAAACCTGTCGTAGAAACCGGCGGTCCTCGCCGGAACATTTCGGCATGTGCCGAACTGCTCCGGTATATGCCGAAAGGCATATCAGAGAGTTGTTTCGGCTCCTGCTGAAACGATTTCAAGCCATCACATGCAGCCAAACCGGCGCAGATTCCGAAGTACTGGTTTGTCCGTCGAACCAGATCATTGAGGGAACCGGCGCCGCCGGTTTTACCGCCGGTTTGGGTCGCATGACTTTTCCCAAACGGCTAGTTTTCTCCATGGACTATAAATGCACCTTCTTCCAGCTTGAGAGTTTTATGTCAACCATTCATATCATATCCTTGTGCTCTCTCTCTCTCACACTATTGTTGAAACATCAATTCTTGAGGATCTTCCATTCTACCCAACCAAAGTCAAATTCCTTTGGTAGAAAGCAAGATGAGGTCCTGGTCTACGATCCCACCGAGCCAAACTTCATGCCCCCTTGAGTTCATTGAGCAAGCTTGTTACTCTTGGGTTTGTGGGAAACCCTAGGCTACTAGGGTCACTCGGAAGCATCCGGGTTGTGGATTTGCTCTAAGAAGAAGTTTTTTTGGGGGGTGGGGGGGGGGGGGGTTGGAGACTACCTTAAAGTCTACCACGAGTGAGCGAGCTATTTCTTCGTGGGATAGGCTCCGGAGAAAAAGGCGAGCCTTCGTGGCATTGGGAAATCCTTCGTGGGATCCCATACCCCTCCAACGTGACGTACCTTCCTCCCAAGAAAGGGAACATGTGAATACATCTTCGTCTCCGCTTGCTTAGATTATTTCTAACCGATCTATTTACTTGTGTTGTTTATATTTGTGATAGCCTTCGTTCTTGAAGTACCTTGTATCATCATCTAGGTTGCCTCACCTAGTTTGCATTAGGCTCACTTACTATTCCGCAAAGCCTATTGCAAGAAGAATTTAAAGAAAAATGTGTAGAACATATTCAACCCCCCTCCCCCTCTAGGTTACCATCTCTATCCTTTCAATTGGAATGACATGCAAGGCTCTTTCTAAGGGCTTTACCGCCTAAATAGGGAGATGGTTTTCTCGTATGATGAGGATGAGACTAAGCAATATATAGTCAAAGAGTTTAGGGAAATGATGGCCAAGGAAGCCCTTGATAAGGCTAAGGTAGATTCCGATCTCAATGATCGGCTTAGCAAAATTGAGATGTACATGAAGGATCTTGGGAGTAAGGCTCCACTCGGTGAACCCTCGGTCAACCCCCCAAGTGAAACCGTTGGCACCGGGTGAAGTGGGCATTGAGGATGCCTGATATGTCTCAAATGTATCTATAATTTTTGATGCTCCATGCTTGTTTGACACCAATTGCTATATGTTTTGTTTACACTTCGTGGCACTTTTATACATTTTCCGGCACTAACCTATTGACAAGATGCCACAGTGCCAGTTCCCTGTTTTCTGTTGTTTTGTATTTCAGAAAAGTTGTACAGGAAATATTCTCGGAATTGGACGAAACAAAAGCCAAAGTTCCTATTCTTTTCCGGAGTGAAGACGGAGTCCAGAGAAGAGACGGAGGAGGGCCACAGGGTGGCCAGACCATGCCTAGGCGCGGCCTGGCCCTGGCCCGCGCCTAGGGGTGGTCTGGGCCCACCAGGCTTCCACCGACCTCGCCCTTCCGCCTATATAAAGCTCCCGACGCAAAAACCCTAAATATACCAGCCTCCACCCACGAAAAGTTCCGTAGCTCCGCCGTCGTCGCATATAAGATTCGGGGGACAAAAGTCTCTGTTCCGGCACCCTGCCGGGACGGGGAATTGCCCCCGGAGCCATCTCTATCGACTCCACCGCCATCTCCATCGCCGTTGCTAACTCCCATGATGAGGAGGGAGTAGTTCTCCCCCTGAGGTGAGGGCTCTACCGGTAGCTATGTGGTCTATCTTTCTCTCCCATGGTGTGATCTTTATGTGACCATGAGCTTTGTAATCTAGATGTCGTTATGTCATTCAAGTGGATTTTACTTATGTGATCTCCGGAGACTCCTTGTCCCACGTGTGTAAAGGTGACAGTGTGTACATCGTGTGGGTCTCTTAGGCTATATTTCACAGAATACTTGTTCACTGAATTATGATTTGAGTTGGACGTCTCTATGAAATTGTGGTGTGTTAGTACCTCCTATGAATGCTCAAAGTGATGGAGTGGGGTGTTCGTTATTTTACTTGGGAATACATCTTTAAGGTTTGCTTTTGCAGCCCCTGCGCGGTGAATTAGTGTTCGTTATCCATCCGGAGAGTAGTTCAGAGTAGCATAGTGAGGTGCTTATATCTATATACCTTTATGATATCATTGTTGAGAGTGACACTAGTGAAAGTATGATCCCTAGGCCTTGTTTCCAAACATCGAATCACCGTTTATTTACTGTTTTACTTCATGTTTACTTGCTGCCATATTTATTTCAGATTGTTATTACCACTCATATTCATCCATATCACTTGCATTTTACTATCTCTTCACCGAACTAGTGCACCTATACATCTGACAAGTGTATTGGGTGTGTTGGGGACACAAGAGACTTCTTGTATCGTAATTGCAGGATTGCTTGAGAGGGGTATCTTTGACCTCTACTTTCCTGAGTTCGATAAACCTTGGGTGATCCACTTAAGGGAAACTTGCTGCTGTTCTATAAACCTCTGCACTTGAAGGCCCAACACTATCTACAAGAATAGAAGCGTGTGTAGACATCAATGCCACTCGAACAAGTGGCGCCTCAAAATCCGCAGAGCTTTATAGTCAATTTCCTTTTATGTACCCTAAATCTAATCCCCTCATGTCTCATATTAATCATAAGAGACCCGCTCCCCATGTATGCTTACAATGGGTTTTTGGTGAGTTGAAGGACTAATTCGTCAAGTAGATAGATCTAGGGTTTAGGGCTGCAGTGTGCATGACAATGTTGAATATTTGAATTAATGGACCCTTTCCTTGTTGTCATCTTTCCTTTATATAGACGTGGGTCTTACGTGTCCTCCTCTTGTATGTAAAGATCTTATTGGTTCGAATAACAAACATCTATTTATGCCCTTTCCTATGTTGAATATGGTAGACCTTCATTTGCCTAGAGTGTGGGTACATCACACATTTTGTTTGGTAGGTGGAGTCCAAAAGTGGGTCCCTCGGGCTTTGGTCGTAGCACGCTGGATGGGGCGTACTACTGTAGCCCATAGATATACAGACTAAACCTTGGTCATGGGGAAGACCATGGACTCTAGGGACTAGTTTGTAAATTTATATTTGGCCATGAGAATCCTTTCAGTAGCACCTCGACCCGATAGACCCAGCCCAAAACCCAATGTTCTAGCCCTGTCTGAAAGCCTAACGAACTTTTGAAAGTACATGATTCTTATATATTTGAAAATTAGGCTATTTTATTTTATACTAATAATAACTAATTAATCCTAAGAGCTATTTTCTAACCTAACACATATTTTCACTGTTTTGGGCCGGGCCAGGTCAGGCTCAGTCGTAACCTTTTCATGTCGGGCTTTTTCAGGCCCGGCCCGAGTTTTGCCGTGGTGTACTTGTATATACGGGTATGAATAAGTACTACAAGCAATATCTACGGGCGTACTCCAAATTGCCCTAGTACAATCAAACGGTCCTAACCGAACCTATCATCACCGAATGGGGAACTCCCGGCGCCCCGCCGCCGCCTCGGCGCCGGCGTCCGACCTGGAGGTAGGCTTCGCGAAGCTGCAGGGAGAGGACTTCGAGTACTACATGCAGACCTATTCCATCATCCTCGGCCGCCACAGCCGCAAGAAGGACCAGCACGGCGACGACACCCCGGACGACGTCGACGTGGACCTCGGCATCCTCGGCGGCGGCATGAACGTCTCCCGTCGCCACGCGCGCATATTCTACGACTTTGTGCGCCGCCGCTTCGCGCTGGAGGTGCTCGGCAAGAACGGCTGCCTCGTCGAGGGCGTCCTCCACGAGCCCGGCTCGGCCCCCGTCAAGCTCGACTCCCAGGACCTCCTCCAGATGGGGGACGCCCAGTTCTATTTCCTCCTCCCGTCCCGCTCCGTCTTCGACACGGATGCCCCTCGCCGCGCCGCAGTCCCGCGGCTTGTACCGCCTCCTCCCTCTGACGACGAGGAGGATGAGGAAGAGGATGCTCTGGAAGGTCAAGAAGAGGCTGCGGCGGCGGCTAAGCGGTCAAGGAACGGAGACGCCGGCGGACCCTTTGGTCAGTATTGCAATGTCTATTTCTTTGCGAAACCTCTCTTATGTATTGACATTAGATTGCTGCCTCTTGAGATGTATTTGCAACCATCGGTAAAATTGCTAGGATATGCCACAGATGCTTATCTTTATGGGGACAGGATGCTCCAATTGGATAGGGCCTTTGTTGTGGCAATGTTGGGTATTGTTCATTTGTTCCTGTGTACCTCAACTGGATCTGATTGCGTTTGGTTTCTTATCAAAAGTAGGGTACTGGTTACAGTTTTAGGAAGCATATTGAATTTTGTTGATGTCTAGTTTCTGAACAATGTTAATGATTACAATTCTTATTGGTAACATGTTGCTTAATTTCTTATGACTTGTGACTTAAATATTATGGCATGTCATTAGCCATTCCTGTTATATGTTGGTTTTTCTTATTTTTTTGCGCTGTCTTTTCCTCTGTGATTGCACAGTAAGAAATTGACCATAAGGCTGGATGATTGCAGAAACCATAAATTTTTTAGCGATTACTCCAATGATTTGCATATGTGCCTTTGGCAGGTCTTTCTTGTAAATAAGTTCTCTAATGATATTACAATCATTACAGTTGGTGACCTGGATATTATTGGTGGCTTTCAGTTTGCTTCTATGGCTATTATGTTTAGTTCTTCAAATTATCCCTTTTATTCAAGCACTTCGAGAGATGTTTTAGCAAGACTTAAATCTCTTATTAGTTTGTTTCTACGAGGTAGTTCAAGTGAGATGTGAGTAAGATTGAACCGGAAGATAGTGGGAGTACTTTTTTTCACTTGAGAGAGGAGAGGTGTGACACCACCATCAATACCACCATGGAAAGCTATGTGTGTACATGATCCTTGAAGCGACGACACTGGCCTGTACTATTGAGACATCAATTAGTTTGGAAAGCTGATCACTATATATTTGTTGAAACTGATTTCACTGACTTGTACACATGCTGTGTGCAAAGTTGCTCTGACATATAGTACAGTCAATAGATGATAGCCGAGATGTTAACTACAGATGATGAAAAACAGTGATGCATTTTAAAAAAGAATGAAAGTATCTACTCGCTGTTGGCAATTGTCATATTTTTTTAAATCTTTGTTTTCCCATTATCTCTCTCTATTGAAATCATTGTCCCCATTATCTTGTTTTCAGTTGAAGTAGAGTTGAGACTTAAGTTTCCCCAAAATACATTGCACAACCCAAATTTTAGCAGTTTTCAATTGCTGTACACACATACCTATTAATGGATGTTACCTGCTGTGATCATGAGAAATGCACTAAACATAATAGCCATAGAAGCAAACTGAAAGCCGCCAAAGTGATCTGGATTAAGAGCAACAAAGTGAGCTTTTTATTGGCTTACATTTTTTATGAGAAATGCAAATGCAGTTAGATATTCTCTATGATTTGGTTGCTGGTTGGCTTCAGCAATTTTTGTGCAGTTGTTATGTTCATTTTATTCCATGATCTCACAGGCTATCAGCTTCTTTCAATTATTTTATGAATTTTTCTCAAATTGGTCTTATAGCATGTCAAAAGTCAAAACAGACCAGTAATTTTCTAATTTTGTGCAGCAAGAAGGTCAGAGCCAGGATCAAAGGGTTACAGTTACAGGGAAGCAGATAACCTACAACTGTTGCAGTTGGAAGAGAAAGATGTTATCTCCTCTGCTGCTACTATTATACATGATCTTTGTGGACCTCAGGAAGGGGTGCCTATGGACAAGCTTCATGAAGTGGTAATTTTCTCTTTTTTGTTCCTTCAGATTTAAAAACAATTTGTATGCATCATATTTTTTAATGTTTGTTTTGATTAGTCATTTCGCCACCAGATAATTATGTGAACTTTGCACTTTCAGTTGTCTGTAAATTACCGTTTCAAACGATTGTATAAAGAAACACAATATGTTTGTGGATCACCATTGGTAACAAGACTGGTTGACCAAACATTCCTGACTCGTGGTCTATTGGGCTTAGCTCAGAAGGAAATGGTCAACACAGTAATCTGTGATCTGCCACCCCTTTTTTCTTTGCGTTGTAATGGTCTATAGATACTAGCTGATTAGCTATTGCTCTAAAGACATCGCTTTCTTCCTTCATCGAAATGGTCAGCTATGATACACACCACACCACCTTTACTTGTGGCTATGAAACACATAGAACCTTCCTTTGCTTATTAGGATATCTTATCTATATCCTCCTGCTGCGGACCTTTTACTAAAAAAAACAAAAGGGGAGGGGTATCCATAGTTTTTCTAAGAAAAGCAAGAAACTCTGTTGCAATATTCACTCCTGTGGGGGTATCCATAGTTTTTCAAAGAAAAGCAAGAAACTCTGTTGCAATATTCACTCCCGTTGGGGTTCGAACCTGGCTGGCTTGGAGTGCCAGACCATGCCCTCACCACTCACCAGTGAGCTGGAAATCAGTTCTTTCCAGGGTCTATGGTGAGCACTATATTTAATTAGCTGTATTATTGGACCAGCCGTTTGGCGACAACCAACCTTGTTACATCATCTTGTTAGTGATGTGCTTGCGTATCCGTTAATAGCTGGTATACATGCAACCAGCTCTAAGCATATAGTTTCTCCAGCACTGATTTTATAATGTCTGGAATACTTATTATTTGTTCATATCAGGCTGGATTGTTAGCTGATAGTTCGATTTGGTTAGTCAACAGTGTGTTTCTTTGATGGGTTTATTTCTGGAGTAATTTGGAGTTCTGCTTATTATCTGTAACATCAAAATGCCCCTTTGATTTATGTTTTTTTGGTGCTCCTACTTTGATGATGAGTTTGTCATATTCTATGTTCAGTCATATTTTGCCAGCTTTTGATGTGTGTTCATACATGTTGTATCCATTCTGACAAGTACACTCTTGTTTTAGATGTTTGAGAAGTATGGCAACTTATGGCACCACAACAGGGTGCGAAAATATTTGACGTCGGAAGACTGGCCCGCGAGTGAAACTGAAGGTAGGCCATGGCATGGACTGTCAGTGCTGTTAAGGAAGTACCCAGAGCAATTTCTGATCAACATGAGAAAAGTAGGGCGACAAAGCACAGAGTTTGTCTCGTTGCTTTAGCTGCAACCATGACAAGTTTCTACAGATTTCTCCTTATGTCTAGTACAGGTTGGAGCATACATTTTCTTCTTCTTTTCTTCTACTGTAGACAGTGAGAACCAGCTCAGGGTAGATATAGATTTGCTGGTTAAATCTTGCCTTATGTCCGTGTTTAAACCTATATATGCATGCATTGTCCAAGAGCAATCACCTCTGCAATCCTGCTGTGCTAGAATGCTGGAAATTCACATGTTTGTTGATCTGACTGCCTTTGTCTTTGGTTAACATCCAGAACATATTTCCATCTTTGTAGGAGTATTTAGTTAAATCTGGAGAAGTAGAACATAATTTTGAAAGGTCCTTTCAGAAAATATAGTTTTAAAAGGAAACTGAGAGCTTAACCTCTATTTACCCAGTACATGTTCTACTATTAACCTTAAACATATGCTTTTGTATGATTTGTGGAATTAATTATTAGAAGAGCATGGAAGTAATGTTTGTCATATGTATCTTTCTGGCGTATCCATATTTTGTTTTCCAGAGTTTAAGAAGTTATTCCTGTATCATCGCACTGGCCTGGCCACCTAGGTGCTCGATAAGCAGTTCATGTACATTTTTCTTCGGTTGGCATAGGTAGCAAATGTTTTGATAACCATGGGTGCTGATTCAGTTCTTACCACGTGCCACTAATTAGAAAACGAAAAAACAGAACGGAAACAATGCATAGGTTTAAGTCATTGATCTGTAACAACGATTGCAACTGCGCCAGCATTAAAACCTCGAAGTTTTGGGTCCACTTCAGCATAGAAGTGAGCCTGCTGCTGAAGTGTGTTGCACTATGAAAGGCTTGTGGGCAGTCAAAATTAAGAATACGCATACGGTTCGTGAAACCAGCATGTTTGGGACATGAGTACATGACAACTGCCCGACTTCCTGGTATAGCTATGGATGTGACATAGAAGCCCTCCTAACATTTTTTGTGTATTCACTTGAAGGGAAATGCATCCCTTTTTAGGACTGCTATGCAGTGCATACCATGTTCCAGTAGATATACTTAAAAGTCAGTTCATATAGTTACCAACTGGCAATATTCCAAGATTCAAGCGTTTCCACTTTGACGGTGTACAACCAAAACATATCTATAGGTAACAAACCAAATTTACAGCAGATAACATATTGTCTGTTGCGTCAGTACCTAATCCCTGAGAACCAAATTTAGAGCATCTCCAGTCGCGTCCCTCAAACCGCGCCGGATTGAGCGTTTGGGGGACGTGTTTTGTTCATGCCGCCTTTGGGGGACGTCGCTCCCCAGCCGCGTCCCCCAAACGCCGCCCCCAAACATTTAAAATACTTTTTTTTGATTTTTTTATTTCAATTTCCACAAACTAATACATAATTTGGAACGTGGTTTACACGAAAACACAGTCAGGCACATGGTTTTCCACAAACTAATACATAGTTTGAACCGTCGTGGACACAAATATAAAATTTTGCAAAGAAACTAAACCTAACTAGGCCGTGCATCGAAGGTTTCCTATGTTCGCTGCTAAGAAAGAACCTAAACTGGAAAATCCAGCGGGAGGATGGTGCCCTTGTTGGTTCTACCGAGGAGGCGAACATCCAGAAACCTCCATGCACGTGTTCGCTGCGAAGAAAGAACACTCAGTCGTCCTCCTCGTCGGTGCTGTCGCCCTGGTAGTCCCGGCGGCACCGCGTCTCGTCGAAGACCTTGACGCTCATGTCCCTGTCGCCGAAGTAGGAGAACTCGGAGGATGAAGCCGGCTTGGAGGCTGTGGTGCCGCGCGAACTTCTCCCAGCCCGATGTTGAGGTACATCTTGCCGCGCGCGTCGTAGATCACGTCGACGATCCACCGGTAGTAGCCGCACGCAGCCTCCCGCAGATGCATCGTGCGCGGGCGATCGTCGCCGGCGACGTAGTCGGCGAAGGAGTCCGGCAGCCTCCGGATGCCGCGCT
>NC_061514.1:190830167-190862309 GCF_022539505.1 Lolium rigidum
GCGCGAGTCGCCCTTGAGGACGAGGACGAACTCGAACCGCACGTCCGGCTCCACGTCCATCTCCGACGATGATGAAGCGGCGGCGTGGAAGGCGACGGCGAGCGTTCGGCTCGCCGCGGCCACGACCACGACCACGACCACGGCCGTGAGGTCGGCCTCCGCCTCTACCGGACATAGCGTCGAGTCTTGTTGAGATGGTGGCGGCTAGGGTTTGGGAGAGAGGCGCTAGGGTTTGTGTGTGAGAGGGACGATGAGAGGCGGCCCTTTTATAGGCCGGAGGGAGGCGGGGGAGCGGTGGCGCGCATTAACGCCGGCACGCGGAGCTAGGCGCGACGGGACGCGTCGCCGCGGGAACTGCACCGCCAATAACTTCCGTCGCGAGGTAGGCGACGGTTAGGTTAAAAATTTATTGTGCCGCTGACGAGTCGGCCCCGCCACTCCCCGCCTCGCTTTTCGTTGTGTCCGGCGTCCCCGGTGGGACGGGGACGGGCTCGGGACGCCGGACACCGTATGGGGGCGCGCCGGACAAAAATGGGCTTTGGGGGACGCGGCTGGAACGGTTTTTTTGTCCGGCGCGCCCCAAATCCCTTTGGGGGACACTTTGGGGGACGCGGCTGGAGATGCTCTTACAACACATAACATACATGTGCTGCAAAAGATCTTTACACGCAAAAATGTTTCTGGAGTTTTGGTGCTTGAGCTTTCTCAGAAGAGATTACTCTTTTCTTCTCTCTTTTGAGGGAGAAATTTTCTTTTTCATCAGGCATATAACCACTCCTTTGGAACACAGATGCAGGACTTTGTAGTATCATGAAAGTAAAATATGTGCCTAAATAGTGAGATTCTCCATGTTAATTATATACGGAGAATACATACCATTCAAAAAAAGAGTAATGTATTCCCTTTTACAGTCTACATTACAGCTATCATTAGTATTCTGAAGCGCGTACTATAAAAGGCAAGCGAGCTATCTTCAGTTAGTTCAGAATCTTGTCCATTTGTTATTTTGATGGTGATCTCAGTACCTTAATAGTAACATGTACCAGATGTCAAGTGAGTCTATGGCAATATGTGCAATGCAGTGCTAATCCTACTGTACCATCCTTAGGCCAGTGGATCTGTTTAACTTTCAGACCTGAACCTATCTACCTATCCTGGGGTGTCCCATGAAACGAACAGCTTGAATTATTTGCCTCCACTGGAAGAGCTGTAGCTGAAGTAAGAATATTCAACCTTAAATGCTTCAACCAGTGGTTAAATCCAGAAATTTCCCACCTGCCTGGGGACTTTATCTTGCTCAGAAATCAGAAAGATGATGTCCTTTTTCATTGGGAAGCCACGTAAAGAGACGGCTTCCAGAAGCTCAGGACATACACTAAATGGTCTTCAGCTATCAACTTAATCATTGAATACTCCCTGGATAGATGAGTGGTAAAAGCTTGAAGATGTTTGCCTGCCAAGCAAGAAGAAACACATCATGTGAGCATTTTTTTCTCATGTAATATTAGAAGTTAAACAAAAATTCTGGCAAAAATAACTGAAAATTTGGTGGTGCTGCATTATCTGATCACAGAACAAAAATAAAGATGGGAGCTGGATCACTTGTTGGGCTCCTTAACATAACCATAAGATCACTTCATCTCACCTCTAAACCTTAAAAGGAGAATCATCTTCGGTAGCTGGCTCCGATGCTGGAGATGAGAATGAATCACAAGAGGAGGCTCGAGCATCGATCAACATGGATATCACTTCTCGCATGCTAGGCCTATCTAATGGTGATTCACTGGTGCAGAACAATGCAATCTTCAGTACCAGAGTCATTTCTTCCACAACCCTCTTTGAGTGCAGATTGAGTCTGTTGTCGAAAACTTCCGAATTTGGTGCCGTGCTATTCATTGTCCGCCTCACCAAATTGACAAGATCTCCTCCTTTCTCAAGAGGCTGAATTGCACATTGCCCGGTCACTAGTTCCAACAAAACCACCCCGAAACTGTAGATATCGCACTTTTCAGTAACCTTCATGGTGAAAGCATACTCTGCATCACAAGAACAGCATAATTAGAATCCATAAACTGCTTAAGAAACCGATCTTTTTATGCATCAACTTGCAGGACCATATAAGCTTTGTCTGCATGCATGCTATATGGTATACGAAAGCAAATGAAACTATGCTGACAAAAAAGTTTGAGCTTTAACTGTAATTCCTAGTGCAATGAAGATCGAACCTGGGGCAATGTAACCATATGAACCGGCTACAGCGGACATTGTTCTGCTGTTGGAAATGTCAATAATTTTTGCCAAACCGAAGTCTCCCACATGAGCCTCCATCATGTCATCGAGCAGTATATTATTGGACTTAATGTCACGGTGAATCACCTTTGGTTTGCAATCACTGTGAAGATATCGTAGGCCTTCAGCAGCCCCAAAGGCGACACGATACCTGGTGTCCCAGTCCAGCAGGTACGCGTCCTTGCTACCGTGAAGCAACTCTCCAAGGCTACCATTTTCCATGTACTCATACAGTATAAGGTTGGAGTCCTGGTTGGAGCAGAAACCATATAGTTTGACGATGTTGCGGTGCCTGACATTTGCAAGGGTAGTTATCTCGGCTCGAAAGCTTTTATCTACATTGGAGCCTTCTCCCTGACACTTGAGCATCTTAACTGCAATTCGCCGACCATCAGGCATGACAGCCTTATAAACTATACCACAAGCACCCCTTCCAATGACAGCACTCTCTGAGAAGCTCTCGGTCACTTTCAAAAGCTCCGGATAGGTTATTCGCTCCTTGAGAAAGTAGTGAGGACCAGAGAACCCAGCCTTGCGCTCCTCACTGGATACAAGCTTCGGTATCTTGGATTTTAAAAGCCAGCAAACAACTGCAATCAGCACCAACGAAACTAATATGATGACGATGGAGGCAATGCTGATGATCTTCTCTCTGAGAAACCGCTTCTTCCGCGCTGTTGCTTCCCTGCTTGCATAGGATGACTTTGACGAAGCTGGACAAGCTCTGCCTTTGATACCACAGAGACCATCATTCCCAAGGAAGTTGCTGCTGTCCAGGTGCTCAAACAGTGTAGTGCTGGGAAGTGACCCAACAAGATTATTGTAAGAAAGGTTGCACTCCATAAGGCTTGAGAGTTCACTGAATGAGGAAGGAACCTCTCCTTCAAGCTCATTGTTGTTCAAGAATAGGTACTCCAGCATGCGCAAGTTCCCTAGTTGAGTTGGGATCTCCCCAGATAGCATGTTGTAGCTGACATTTAGAGCAATCTGGAGGGTATTGAGTTTGCCAAGCTCAACCGGCACATGACCAGACAGGCAGTTGCCTCCCATCTGCAGCTCTGTGAGCCGGGCAAGGCCTCCAAAACTTCTTGGAATGGTACCATTCAGACTATTGTCAGATAGCTTCAGCTGCTCCAGGTTCACTAATGTGCCAAGCTCCTGAGGAATGAGGCCGGTGAAGGAGTTTCTGCTGAGATCAAGCCTCTGCAACTTTGTACACCTTCCCAGCTCCCGGGGAATCGGTCCGTTGAGCTGGTTCGATGATATATTGAAGGCGACAAGCTCCGTCAGGTTGCCAATGCCAGCAGGCATCTGTCCGACAAAGTAATTATCCGACAAGATCAGCCTCTCTATGCTCCTGAACTTGCCGATCTCAGGTGGTATCGGGCCAGAGAACCGGTTCTGGTTCATCTCAAGCGCCGAGAGATTCTGCATCAGTGACAGCTCGACGGGCAGGCTCCCAGTTAGCATGTTGCCTCCCAACCGGAGCTGCGTTAGGGTCTTGCAAGCCTTGACACCCGGAGGGATATTACCGATGAGACGGTTCGACCCCAGGCTCAAGAAGATGAGCTTCTGGTACCTGCAGAGGTGAGGGGGGATGGTACCCGTCAACCGGTTGTCCGACAAGTCGAGCACCGAGAGTGCGCTGCTTGCTCCCAGCAAAGGAGGGATGGCACCATGGATTTGGTTGTCAAACAGCTGCAGGTACTCCAAGCCAGTGAGGTTCTGAAATTCCATGGGAATTGCGCCGGTGAGGTTGTTGATGGACAGGTCTATTCTCCTTATGACACTCAGCTGGCCGAGCTCCGGCGGGATGCCACCTTGCAGGCGGTTCTCGAAGAGGTGGAGCAGCCGGAGGGTCTGTATGTTCCCAAGCTCACGGGGGATGACTCCAGCGAGCTTGTTCTCCGACAGGTCAATCTCCACAGCGCTCTGCAAGCTCCCAAGCTCCTTTGGGATGGTGCCGTCGAGCTGGTTCCGGTAAATGTAGAGCTTGTGGAGCATAGAGAGCGCGCCGAGCTCCCTCGGGACGCCGCCGGTGAAGGCGTTGTCGTTCAAGGCGAGCATCTCGAGGTTCGTGCAGTTCCCGAGCTCCGGCGGGATGTCGCCGGTGAGGGCGTTCTGCCAGAGGATCAATGTGGTGAGGTTCTTGAGCCGGCAGAGCTCGCGGGGCAGCGGCCCGGCGAGGCTGTTCTGCGCGAGCCCGAGCACCTCGAGTCTGGCGCACTCGGTGATCTCGACGGGGATCGGGCCGGAGAGGTCGTTGAGCCCCGCGCGGACGATGCGGAGGCGCTGGAGCGCGCGGACGGACGCGGGGATCCCGCCGGTGAGGTTGTTGCTGTAGATGACGAGCTCCTCGAGGGCGGTGAGGTTGCCGATGCCGGCGGGGATCTCCCCGAAGAGGAGGTTCTCGCTGAGGAAGAGGCGGCGGAGGTACGGGAAGCCGCAGAGCTCTTGGGGGATGGCGCCGTGGAAGGAGTTGGTGCTGAGGTCGAGCACCTCGAGCGCGCGGCACGCGGCGAGCCCCGCGGGGACTGGGCCGGACAGCGCGTTCTTGGACACGTTGAGGACGCCGAGGCGCGGGAGCGCGCAGACGGCGGCGGAGAGCGCGCCACTGAGGCCGAGCCCGTGGAGCGTGACGCCCGTGATCTCGCTTGCGGCGGAGCAGGTAATGCCAGGCCACTGGCACGGCCCGCCGCCACCCGCCGCGTCGTCCCAACTGGGCAGGCGCCCGTCGATGTCCACCAGCGCGCTCTTAAACTCCCGCAGCGCCGCCGCCGCCTCCGGGCTACTACTCTCCATTTGCTCCGCCGCTGTCACAGCCGAGCCCACGGCAGCAAAGAGGGCCACGAGGAGCAAGAACCGCGCCATGGTTGCCATTGCCGCAGACTGACAAACTCCAGTGGAAGAAACAAACCCAGGAGCTGGGAGGGCCTCGGGCAGCACAGCAAGGCACGCACTAGACTTGTGGCAAGAAACAGAGTGCCATGGACCTCCTTTCCCACCCAGTGCGACAGTCGGCCATGGGCGAGCAGGGCGAGGTGGGTGGCACTAGTCACTAGTCGCGCGCGCAATCCCGATATGTAGTGAGTGGGAGCTGCAGGGAGGGAGGTTGTAGGGGGCTAGAAGAAGAGAGGTGAAGCTTTTTAAGGCGGGGCGTGCACTGTGATGTGGGCACGGGCGCCCCGTCGATGGGCCGATGACATTTCGCCGAGCAGGTGGTGCGCGGGGGAGGGCGGGGGAGTGTCGTGGACCTATCCGTCCGTCAGGGATACGACTTGTCTTTGGAAGGAATAGACTGGAGCAGTAAAGTACGTGTGTTCGTGTGGATTACGGATCACCGAAAGCGCATTTTGGTTTGGGCAAAAGGCAGACTCGTGAACGTAAGGATTAACGTAAGCACTTTGTGGCCAGCTAGGATTAGTACTTTAGTAGGTGTGTTTCATAATCACCCCGCCACGCTCTTGTTCCCATTTCTAGCACAAAGGCTCAATTAGGGCATTTTTTTTGAATAGGAGAAGGGTCCGGAGGACCCGAAGCTTCATTTAACTCGGCAGGTTACAAATTACAAGCAGGACCTGAAAGAAAAAGAAAGAGAATTACACATCAGTCCTTGCTTTTTGCGAAAAAGACCTCGCAGAAAATGAGGAAACGCGATCAAGTCCTTCTCTGCCGATGCCATTGTTGACCTTGCAGCAACGGCCACCTTCTCCACTCCGGGGACGAAACCACTTGGCGTAGAGGCGGCGATGCACGCCGTGCTGCAGACAGAAAGTCCTCCGACGCTGGAGGAAGAGAGATCCTCTGAGTTAGAACTCAGCAGGCGCGGAGTGGCCCCGTCGGCCAAGAAAAGCAACGGCGAAGAGTGCCGCCGCTTGGGAATCTCCGCAAGAGAAGCTTCGTCATCTTCTCCACCACCCCCAGATCCCGCTGCTTCCCAATCTTGGTCGCCACCACGGCTACCAAAACGGAGAAGAACGAGCGAGCATCCGGGGCGAGCGGCACCACGAACCACCACCTCGTCGAAGAAGAAAGAAAGGTGGTGCGCTGCTTTCCCCCCTCGCCTCCACGGTCGTCCATGAGAAACAACCGCACACCTTTGACCACGCTGAACCACCTCTCCCCCTCGCCGCCATGGCCGGCCAGGAGAAGCTTCACAACGCCCTTCTTCTTCATCAGACGGTGGCCATCAGCCTCAGCTTTATTTGGGGAAGCGGTGCTCCATCCCTTTGCATCTTGCTCCGACCAACAGAGCAAGAGAAGCACAAAGATGAACCCTAGGCTTGAGATCTGGCTGGGGAGATCCCAAGATCCGCTCCATCTACTGGGCAGAGAGCCCACTACCGACAAACAACCGCAATACAACTAGTATATACACAGCGGGCAGCCCCTCCTTCTCTTCTCCAGACGGCGGCGCCGCCGGAGATGAGTCGGAGGAGCCCCCGGGGGAGAAGAAGGACTCTCAGTTACTGTGGACGGGTGAGAGAGAGGAAGGGGGGAAATGAGCTCTTTTCCAATTAGGGCATTGAGGTTTTTGCATTCAACTATTGGGATGAGCTGCTCTATTCAAGGTAAGCATGTCATGCATGTGCTTGATAGCTTAATGTTATACATATACTAGCTATTAAGACTGGTTAGTTAAAAATTGTACCGTTACATTTGTCATACAAATTATATTTGTGCGTATAAAAAGAACAAAGGCTTGTTTTATCACATATTAAACATGTTCATATAAACGAACAGCTGCCAGTGGCGGAGTTTGGCAGAAAATCGGGGGGGGGGGGGGGGGGGGGGGCGCAAATGGCAAAATATGAGCATTTGGGCAGGGGAAAATGGTCAGAAAAATCCTTCATAGTTTGGTACAAAGCTTGGGGGGGGGGGGGGCTGGCTTGCACTAAGCTCCACCACTGGGTACTGCCAAGGGGGATACAACCGGCTGCTGATGGTTGCTCAAGACTTTTTTGGCGGCATATTAGTAGACTAGATAATGGATAGTCTCTTCATATGCTTCGTTTTTATATGGTTGATTCATGTATTGACCTTATTTGCTCCTTGATTGTAAAACACTTAATAGTTTGTTACCCAAACTTAGAATAAATGAAACTCGAGTGATGCAAAGGCTTGGACAATGCTACCATAACGAAAAAACTGCCAAGGGTGAGAGAGGAGGCGACTCCAAAAAACAAAATAGGGTTCTGCACCCTCGTCGGCGATACTGCCGGTCTGCTTCCCCTTCGGTGGCCTTGGCGCCTTGAAAGTGTAGTGGACCATGGACCCTCGCCATCGGTAGGGTTCCCATTCTTCCCTTTTTAGGTATTTTCGGGATAGTGAGGTGGCGACGACAGCCTAGAGTCAGAATAATGTCCTCCCTGCCCTATCCTCGCTCTGACACTGCGTCTAGCACCAATAGAGGGCATGGGGAGTTGTCTTCCCGGCCGATTTTGTAGGCCCCGGTCGGTGTTCGTGTCAGTTGGTGTGGTTGCAGGTTTGACCTTCCGATCTATGTTCTCATCTTTGGTGATGGTTGCTACTTTGGTGCGTTGGTCATTTCGGAGCCTTAGCATGACGACTTCACGCCCGACTATATCAGGATCTACTATGATACTTTTGCCTTACTCCGCTGAGGGAGGAGTGAGGACAGTGGCACACCCTCGGCTTGCTCTAGTGCTTGTAGTAATCGCTAGCTAGATGGTCTAATGATTTGTTTATATTTTTTATTAATTTTATGGCTCTTTGTATTGTTGTTGATGGTTATTAATATATCGGTGAATGCTTTTGAAAAAATAACATGTTCTCCAGAGATCGTCGAGAGATGTCTTTAGCTCTGTATGGCCGTAATTCAAGGAAAACTTTGGCCAAGTAGGCAATTACCTGTCATTTCAAGTTTTCAACCCCGTAGAGTTCGCTAGGTTTCATGTCGTGTCGGCTCGAGTTAGCTCCATCGCCTAGCTAGCTAGCAACACACGAAGACGGCCAAACTTTACATCACATCACATAAGAGCGATCGCTTCAGGAAATAATCATGTCTTGTACGGCTCATTAGAGAATTATTAAACCAGGAAAATTCAGATTCTTTATGGAATCATGTCACTCTCTTTTGTCTAAAAAATCCTGTCACTCTCTCCCTGTCGCAATCTTCAGCTCGGCATGGAAATTGATCCCTTAAATTATTATTTCTGTTTTCTTGTTTTAACTATACCACTCCAAGCAAGAAAACTTTGTGAGCTGATGGAAATGCATGGGATGGACACAACCACCGTCTGTTGATTCGTCTGTTGATTCCTAGTCGAGTGAGATATATATGCTTCCAATGCTGGTGACCTGATCCTCACATGGCTCCATGTACGGCTGTTCCAATTAATTGTTTTTGATTACGTATATTTTGAGGTTGTACTAGTGTCCAATTATCTATAAAAAATGTCGCTAATTTATCTAAATTTAGTTGTATCTAGACAATATTTAGTGTATGGATACATCTGAATTTACTTTTATTGACGGAGGGAGTAACTAATATACCTTTCAACCTGTATGTACATGTATTTCTATACACGCTATAATCTACCGATACATATAATAGCATCAAAATGACCAGTTTTTGACCGGGCTGGTCATCTGGAATAATAAACCGTATGAAACCTTGTGCTGCCATATCAGCAGACATCACTGGTTAGGCCAAGAATTTTTGTAGGATATGCAGGCAGAAAATTCAGCAGCCGATATGGACCATTAGGATCAGCATAGTTCATGCATGTATGCAGGGTAAGGCATGCATCTTATTTATTTAGTGAGGTCAATCTAACGTTCCGCATGAAATAATCGGTCCTTTTTGTACTGTCTGAACTGGCACAGTGTGGTCGTCTCCCGTTCGGCCAAGATACCCTTGTCTGAACTGGCACAAAAGTTAGGCCCGAGGCAACCAAGGCTTATTTCTTGGGAGTACATGAGACCTAAACAAAGCTATCGTATCAAGAAGAAGAAACGATGATGTTTCTTCTCTCGAGTAAAGACGAAATGTTTGATCATATCATATCTACGGGGTAGATAAATTAGGCCACCGGTGTATGGAGGCCGTGCCTAACAGTGTAGGAAGATGGATGGATGAACTCATGAACAGTGTACCTAGGTGTGTAAAGTAAAGTGATGAAGTGCGGCATGTGCTCGACGCGACGAGATGAACGATGTCGGACGCAAGTTGGGAAAGAAACCTCATCCTTGGCCTGTTGAATGTTGCCACTGACGACTCTCTCATCGGGGGTGTGCACTACTGATAGATCGGGTGAGTGCCCCGGGGTCATCCGTCGTCCTCAGATGTGCGACGAATAATTTGCCTTACTGCTCCTGGAGTTTGCACCTGAAATGATGTAACCGGAGAGCTTTGCACTCAGGCGCCTTTCTCTAGTTAATCCATGCTCTTCATGTTTAGGGCATCTCCAGCGGCGACGCATTTCCGTTGAGGCCCAGTAGCTCGACCTGGAGGTGGCGGCGGCGGAGGCGGCAGAGCGCGCGGAAGGGCGCCTCGCGGCGAGAGATCGCCAACGCCAAGGCCGAGCTCACCGACGCCAGGGCCGAGCTCGCGGAGGCGCGGGCGGCCATCGCGGCCCCTCCGGCCGACGCCGTCATCCACGACATCGCGGACGACGACGTACCCATGCCCATGCGCTTCGAGTGCGCCGGCGACCAGCGGATTCTGCTCGCGTCCTTCGAGTCCCTGGCTGGGGACGCCCAGCGCCGTCAGGCTTGGGTGGCGGAGGAGGAAGCCCACAGCTATGCGATGGCCATGGCTCGGGGGTTAATGTGCTCCGACCTGAACTCGCTCCAGCGTAGGGGCCCTTCTCCCGCGTGGGTCGAGCAGGAGAACCGCGAGCTGGAGGCCGCCATCGCCGCCGGGGACGAAGCGGTGGCGGCGGTGGCTAGGGACATGGCCCGCTTCATGACCGACGTTGCGACGATCCAGGCGGCGGTCCAGGCGAACGAGGACGCGGCGGCGGCGTTCCAGGCGGCGGCGGAGGAGGAGGAGGCCCGGGCGGCGGCGGAGGCGGCGGCTACCAAGGTGGCCATTGCCCAGGCGACGGCCATGTGGGATAGCTCCCTGGCCGATGCCCTCGAACGCCGCAGGCGGCAGGACGAGATGTCCAGTCGCCGGCGTGCGCGGTGCGCGGAGTGCGCGAAGCGCTCCCGCTTCAACGACGCCACCGGCCCTTCCGGCGGTCAGTAGTAGGGCGCGCGACTGCGAGTAACCGAGGCCGGTGTAGGCCGCGCGACGGCGAGTAGGTACAGCCGTTGTAATTTTAGGTTAACTCGACTAACCATCTCTGTAAAGATGGTCCTTTTAGCCAATCAATATTAATGAAAAAATCTTTTGCTTACCTAGTCACTGCCGATCGGGCCCGGATGTACCCAACGCGGACAGATTCCGCGACCGCCGAGCATCCGCGGAGACGCAAACCTGGCGCATATTTGGGCCAGGTTTGCGTCTCCACGGATGGCCCGGTCACTTTGGCCCCAGACTCATTTCCGGTCACGACGGACGAAAACGGTCGCTCAGCGTCCGTTTGCGTCGCGCCGCTGGAGCTGCCCTTACAGCCTCGCCAAATGCACCATGCAAGTGCATGAAGAATGTAAGAGCATCTACACCCGCGTCCTCCAAAGCTTTCCCAAAGAAATTTGGGGGACACCGGATACATAACCTCTCCCAGTCGCGCATTTCAAAGGCTGGTTTGGTCCAGCCGTGGCCAAATATTGTCCGGCATCCGTAGCTCATCCCTTATGTATAGAGGCTCTATCAGGAACGCCGGACACGATTTTTACACTTGTTTTTTTTTTGTTTGGAGGTCACGTTTGGAGGAAGCGGCTAGGAACGGGAGTTCTCCCCCCCCCCCAAACGCGGATTCGGTCTGGACGTCCCCCAAACGACCAATCCAGCGCTTTTGTCAAACGTCGTTAGGGGGATGCGACTAGAGATGCTTGATACGTCGCAAACGTATCTATAATTTTTTATGCTCATGCTTGTTTTACACCAATTTATAACCGTTTTATTTACACTCGTGACACTTTTATGCATTTTCCGGAACTAACCTATTGACAAGATGCCACAGTGCCAGGTCCCTTTTCTGCTGTTTTGTATTTTAGAAAGTTGTACAGGAAATATTCTCGGAATTGGATGAAATAAAAGCCAAAGTTTCTATTTTACCGAAACGAAGATGGAGTCCAGAGGAGAGACGGAGGGGGGCCAGGAGCCAACCAAACCACACCTAGGCGCGGCATGGCCCTGGCCCGTGCCTAGGGGTGGTGTGGGGCCACCTGGCGCCCACCGACCTCGCCCTTCCGCCTATAAATTGCCTCCGACGTGAAAACCCTAAAATATCGAGCCTCTGTCCATGAAAAGTTCCATCGCCACCGCCATCGTCCAGACAAGTTTCGGGGGTCAGAAGTTCCTATTCCGGCACCCTTCCGGGACGGGGATTGACCCCCGGGGCCATCTCTATCGACTCCACCGCCTCTACTTCGAGTCCATGATGGTTCGTGAGTAGTTCTCCCTGGACTACGGGTTCTCGGCTGTAGTTAGTTGGTACTCTCTCTCCCATGTACTTCAGTACAATGATCTCATGAGCTGCCTTACATGATTGACATCCATATGATGAAATCGGTGTTGTGTTTGTTGGGATCCGATAAATTGTGAAATTGTGACCAGATTGTTCATCATATTATCATACTACTGTTATTTAAGATCTCGCATGCTCTCCAGTACTTGTAGTTACCCTGATCAAGTAGTTGCATGTATCTCCAAGGGGGGAGTATTTATGCTCGATAGTGGGTTCATGTCTCTAGTTTTCTGGAATAGTGACAATAACTTCTAAGATTATAGATGTGTCGTTGCTACTAGGGAGAAAACAACAATATTTTGTCTAAGGATAATTCTATTGTTTACTTTACACACATTGCCTAATGCGATAGTTTGTTGCTTGCAACTTAATACTGGAAGGGGTTCAGATGATAACCTGAAGGTGAATTATTAGTCATAGAAGCAGTTGGATTACAGTCTATTTATTATGTTGTAATGCCCAATTAAATACTACAATAACCTTTATCTTATCATAGCATGCATTTTCATGCCCTCATAATTATCAGTTGCCCAATTGTAATTTTTTCACCCAACACATGTTATTTGGAGAGTTACCACTAGTGTAGATAGCTCGGAACCCCGGTCCTTCTGTCATCATCATTGCTCTATAGTCAACTCCGCACTGGAATACTTTCCGGAGCCATCTCCTATGTGCTACTGCTATTGTGTTACTATTGCCATTGCTCTCATATTACTATTGTTTTCATATCACCCCTGTTACTAGTGCTTTCCAGGTGCAGCTGAATTGACAACTCCGCTGTTAAGGCTTATAAGTATTCTTTACCTCTCCTTGTGTCAAATCAATAAATTTGGGTTTTACTTCCCTCGAAGACTGTTGCGAACCCCTATACTTGTGGGTCATCAAGACTATTTTCTGGCGCCGTTGCCGGGGAGGCATAGCTCTACTCATAAGTTCACCTGGGAAGTACACTTTACCTGTCTCTGTTTTTATTTTATTTTATTTTGTCTTGTTTAGTTTATTTGTGCTTAGTTTATTCCTGTTTAGCTGTATTTTTTTGGTTTACTTTTGTCTAGTTTATTTTTGTCTTGTTTTATTTTTCTTATATACCGAAAATCCATAAAAAATGAAAAACCAAAAATCTAAAAAACTGTTGTTATGGAAGAACCTGCTAGACCCTCTATGGAACATTTTATAAAGTATAGAGAATCATATAAGGGTAAAGTTATGAGAGCCGTGTTAATATTTTTGGATCTAATTGCTAAAATTTTGCTTAAATGTCATGGTATAAATTGTTGCTCTAAACAGGATACTAAACATCTTAAATTCCAATGTGGCTTTAGTAAAGAAGTTTTAATTGTGAACTATCATTGGAACAACTATATTCATTTGGGATTTGAAGAAGTAGAACAATTTGTTTTGTTTATGGGAGCTTCTGAAATAGAATCCTTCATGTCTGAAAATTATGAAACTTGTGTTGCTTGTAATAAACTTAAAGATATGGTCTCTTCTATCCTTGATTATTGCATAGAAAATTTCAGCAGTAATTATTATATCACTGATTATAAAGAAAGAGTCAGTAATGCACAAGAATATATTCACAATTTGCAGGAACCGGTGGAAGAAGAAATTGCTGAACCTAAAAGCTCGTTAGATGAAAAAGAGGAGAAGAGTCATGAACAAAAGGAGGAAGAATGGATTAGCTACCCAAGCCTACATTCTAATGAGAGTAATTCTTTATCTCTTACACTATTTGATTGTCCCCCATGCTTACTAAAGGAGGATGAATGTTATGTTCCCGTGGATTCTCTTGAAATATCTACTATGAGTAAAAAAATTGATAGTAATTATACTCCTGTTATCTATGACAATCCATCCTATTTGATAAATCTTATGATAATTCTTTATTTGTACCCAACTTCAAAATGCATGTTATTAAAGAGTTTTGCTTAGAAAATGTTTATGATAATGCTCTTGATGATGGTCCTATATTGGTTGATAATATTAATTGTACTACTATTGAAAATGAGATTGGAGGAGTCTTGACTTTATCTTGGAGCCCCATATCTCTTGAGAATGATCAAGCATCTTGTTATAAAATTGTTAACAGTGAATTTGAATGTTTTAATTCCACTATTTTTGAGCTTGATAAAAAATTATGTGTTTGTAGATCATGAAAAGCATGCTTTATGTAACATCTCAAATTTGTGAAGAAACAGAGAAAATCAATTTTTCAAATTATCCAAATTTTAGGGTTAACAAAAACTTGACTATTTTCAAATTCTTTTCTATCATGTGAATGAAGGAATGTTGTGATGTTGCCATGAGGTTTGTTTGAAGTGTTTGACAATGTTTCTAAAACCCTAAACCATGCCTATTTGGATCCAAATAGAAACAAAGAAAAAGAAAATAAAATAAAAATAGAATCACATATGAGCCTATGGCCACATTTGCAAATCTTAACCTATGCCATGTTTACTTTGTTTAGAGGGTTGAAAACATTATAAAACTCAAAACATTAGCATTTGAATCAAAGAAAAGCAAAACAAATGAAAAGAAAAATCAAAAGCAAGTCACATATGATAATGGTCATTTCTGACTTTAATAGCCTGATGCCTACTTTGAGCCCCTGTAGTTAATCTTTTCTAAACTAAACTTTCTCATTTCTTTGCTCATCATCCAAGAACACATCAAGGTGATCACAGTGGTGTTGACCAACCTTGCTAATTCATTTTTAATTGATTATAATAAGCATCCAAAGTAGCAACATTGGAACAGAATTAAGATCACCTCAAATTTGAATTTCACCAAATAAACTCCATTTTGCAAACCAATACCACCAAGGTATGTCAAACAATATTAGAGTAACACCCATAAAATATTTTGGCAAAATTCAAAATAATTTCTCTTGCGGCCATTTCAACAAACACCTGGTGTGCACCAATCTGCTATGTGCATACACTCTAATAACTAGTGTGTCTTAGCCTAAACCCTCACTCCCCTGGTCAACCTCAGCTCCCTCTACACCCCTCTGGACAATGCCAAGCACCAGCACCAATGATCACTGATGATCATGGCAATGCCAAGCCCATGCCGTGAGCTCATGCCACTCCTCCATGCCACCCCTCTCTCCACTCCTCTCTGGTTGACCTCAGCATGTCCTGGAGCTTCCCCTCTCTCTACTGAGCACGCTGGTACCAGCCCTTGGCCAAGGAGAGACTAGCACAGCCCTGGCCAGGACGTCCCCATGTCATCCAGTGACGCCAGGATCGGCATGGCCACGCCCACGGGCACGCCAGAACACACGCTCGCCCCGTCGACTCCGTCCTCGCCTTGAACCCTGCTTCTGCCCTGAGCATCGCCACGTCACTAGCTACCTCCCAGACACGACCAATTGGACCAGAGCGTCATGTAGCCGACGTCATCATCGACGACCTCCGCCGGACCCGTGACAGACACCGACGTCGCCCGAGCCATCCCGTCCACCTCCTGCTGCGCAATGAAGCACACAAGGACCGCTAGGCCACGCTGCACTGTCCTAGCTCCTCGCCCACGCCTCTGCGCTGTTGTAGCACCGTAGACACCGTCGCCATGTCCGTGAGCCTCGACACCTCTCGCTTGCTATAAAAGGAGCACTCCCCCGTGCTCAGTCTTCACACCATTCCACTCCTCTCCTCTCCCTGATCCTCCTCGAGAAAACCCCCATCCCAATTTAGCCCGTAGCCACCCAATTTCTCGCCGGAGCTCCGCCAGTACCCCTGCAAGCTCGCCGACGATTGGAGCCACCCCAGGAGCTGCTGCCGGTACCAGGAGCCTCGCCGTCGTCGACAACGCCGATCTACCTCATCGCCGACCCTCACCGGACCTCCGGTGAGCCTCCGACCCCCTAGGTTCGCTGCTAGTAGGGTTTGAGCTCGCCGTCGACGATGACGAGCCTCAGCCGTTAGATCGTGTTCTAATCCTACGACCCTCCTCGCGCGTACCGTTTCGGTGTTTTATTAGACACTGACAAGCGGGACCCGCTGTCAGGCCGCCGCGTGTGCGAGAAGCGCCACTGGGCCGGCCCGTTTCTCTTTTTCTCTGGCCCGTTAGCATTTCCCGCCTAGCCCACGAATTCAAATTTGATTTGATTCTTTTAACATAAATTCACATACTGCTGCCCACTTCAAAATTAAATAGAAAAATATCTACTGAGCCAAAATTTACGAATCAAATATTTCTGGAAAGCTTATGAAATTATCTAGCCAAATCAATCGGTTTCAACATCATAAGAATTGTAAAACACTGGTAG
Source organism: Lolium rigidum (assembly GCF_022539505.1). Taxonomy (NCBI): domain Eukaryota; kingdom Viridiplantae; phylum Streptophyta; class Magnoliopsida; order Poales; family Poaceae; genus Lolium; species Lolium rigidum. Next base: position 190,846,329 of record NC_061514.1, read on the forward strand.
TAAAAATAACAAGACAGTACCTTTTCAAATTTCAAACATTTATTAAAAATTAACTATAAATTATTTTGAGTTGATTCGGCTTCTAAAAATTCACATTTCAAAAACTCTTCATGAATATGTAAAAATATAACATCAGTGTTTACCATGATCATGGGCTAGAGTAAAATATTGGCTATGTGGTTATTTCTAGCCCATTTAAATTAATAAAAAAATGGTAGTTAAATATTATGAGAGGTATCCTCTCATTTAAATCACCTTTCCAAGTAATCCAATGTGAGGTGATGACATTTGTCTACATGACCTCATATTTTATTACTAGATAAAATTAGATCTTTTCCAAAGTAGTATTTAAATTGTATGAGATGTAGTATCTCATTTAAATCATTTTCCCAAATGGATAAATATGAAGTGGTGACTTTAGTCAACATGATCTCATACTTTATTATTTGAGGAAATTAAATCTTAGTAATGTTCAATGAGAGGAAATTACTTTCAAAGGAAATAAATGGAAACCCTAGTGGGTATTAAATCTTAGTATTTGTTTTTCAATGTGAGGAAATTATTTTTCTTAAAAGAAAACAAAGACAACCAGAATGTTAAAAATGGTGTGATTCTAGATCCTCTTGTGTGAACCATTTGAGTGTTAAGTCTAGTACTTAAGTATTGTTTGGTGATTGTATACCTCGTATCCGTGTATAGACGCTAGTATCGAAGGCTACGAGGAGGAGGAGGTCTTCTACGAAGAAGAGGAGGAAAACTTTGATCACTGTACCAATCAAAGCAAGCTATTACCAATACAAGCTATACTAATAAAAGCTATACTATTGCAAGATACCCTTGCAATACCATTGTGCTTTAGGATTTGTCCAAGCCCAAGCTTTTATCTTGCAATCTTTTACTTTGTTTTATCAAGGCTTATTTTTATAGTTAACTTTGGTCTAGAGATAGAGTATTACAAGAGCATCAAACTTAGCCTAGAGAGCTAAAACTTAGTTAGCACCCCTCATGACTAGTTGCTAGTGCTAAAACTAAAATTGACTACTCTAGATGGGAACTTGTGAATCAAATGACTTTGAAAACCTTAGAATGATGAGTCATTCTACTGAAAGTTTTGAAGGTGAATATGACTTGCGAATGACAAGGTGAATTTGACAAAAACTGATGGTTGGGTTTGGATGCGATACCATTCCAACTTTAGAGTACCCCCATAATACCTGATAATGGGTAGGGCTTAACTGGAAATTTATGTACTCCCTCCGGTTCATATCAATTGACTCTAATATGGATGTATCTAGACATATTTTAGTTCTAGATACATTTATATTAAAGTCAATTAATATGAATCGGAGGGAGTATTTTACTATGGGTTCTCTCTGAACAAGCGTCATAGGGGTTATGCCGAGGCTGCCTCCATGAAAAGTGAAATGACGTGAAATAGAGGTGAATGTCTACCCAAGCCCTGTGCAGTTCCCAGGATGGAAGATTGCCATCGCTGGGAGGCCAAGCTCATAGGTGAGGTGCCTATACTAGGGTATGTAAGTGAAAGGTTAATGGTTGATGATCCGCATACTGAGTATGATTATTCAGGACTCCCTTACGGATGTAATCAAAAGTTGTGGCACAAGTGTACAACCTCTGCAGAGTGTTAAACTATTCGAATAGCCGCGTCCGCGGTCATGGACGGTTGGATGGCCATACTGTTCCGTTGTCAGATGTTTTCTAAAAATGACTTGTGACTTGAAAGGTGAATTTGACTTGATCACAACAGATTAGTGGGAATGACACTAATGTTCCCACTTGAGTAAATTTAGACAACTAAAGAGTCTTTGACTATTAAGTATTTATGAAATAAAACTAGCTTTGTGCAAATAAACCTAGAAGCTTAGAACCATGATTAGAGCTATTAGTACTTCTATTAGTGGTAGTTTGCGAGTACTTTAAAAGTACTCATGGCTTTGTCCCTAGCTATTCAAATGGCCAGACTATGAAGAGGAGCACCAGTACCAGGAGGATGGACAGCAGGATGTCTATGATAACTAGGACTACCTCCCAACATCAAGCGTTGCCTATGGAACAGATGGAACGCTACTACGTTTTTTCCGCTATGTGTTTTGTATTTGATCTGTGGATCAACTGTTGTTTTAAATGGGATCATGAGATCCCTTGTTGTAAGACGATTATGGTTTGTAATGAATAATATTCTGTGATATCAACTGTTATGTCTCGCAAAAATAATCTTCCTGGGATTGCGATGTATGGCATAATAGGCATCTGGAATTAAAAATCCGGGTGTTGACAAGTTGGTATCAGAGCCATTGTTTGACCTTAGGAGACCCTAGTTAGAATGAACGTCTGAAAAACCTAGTTTCAAAACAAATCTAGTGAAAATTTTGATGGGGTTCGTTGCATGGAAAACAAAAAATTTCTACCGCAAACAAACAAAACCAATATCCAATCTAGGAAAAACGCCAGATCTAATCTACTAGATTGAAGCAACAAGACGGATTTGATCTACATACCCTTGTAGATCGCTAAGCGGAAACGAGATTGAATCTCGTGGTTGATGTAGTCATACACTTGCCGATCTCAAGATCGCGATGATGATCCCTCCAGCGCTGCAAACGGCAGCACCTCCGTACTCGGTCACACGTACAACTCGATGAAGACACCTCCTCCTTGTTCCAGCAAGCGGGGAGATGTGGTAGACGGGATCTAGTCCAGCAGCACGACGGCGTGGTGGTGGTGAAGAGTTTGTGGTGGAGAGTTTCCGCGGACAGGGCTTCGCCTGTACGCGTTGGGTGAAAGAAACTAGGCAAAAGGTGGATCAAACGGAGCAAACCGGAGCAGCCAAAAATCTAGTCGTTTGCGTCGGCCGCATGCTCCTTTTATTAGGCGAGCGTGATGGCTGAACTTGCAAACCAAGCAAAAGTTTACTTGGCCGACCGGCCAAGTAACCAATCATTCAAAATGATCAGCCCAAGCTTTGGCTTGTTGGACTTCTTGCTAAGGGTTAAGTGGGATCCCACTTTTGTCCCACTTATAGTATAATTTGATTTTTTTAGTTCAAATTTTAACATCAAAATTTGAACTACATAGTACAAAATGATATCCCACCGGGATCCCACCTTGACACCCTACTTCTTGCGTGAGTCCCAGGGACTTGTTCCCTGGCCGGCCATCTCACGTGAGTGTTGGCCGATTCAGCCGGCCACCTCTTTTTTTCCTTTTCTTTTCCTTTGACAGTTTTAGCTATACAGGGTCTATAAATTGGCCCATTAGCAAAACTTCTTATAGACTACTTTTAGCCCACATTTATTTCTACTAAATAAATTAATATTAATATTTACTAATTCAATTAATTAATAAATCATTAATTATCTTCCCGGAACAATTCCGTAACTCTCTAAAACTATTTCTTTAATCCCGAAACCACCCCTAACAACATCGCAACCTTAAGTGTGTCACCCTACGGTTCGAGAATGCGCAGACATGACCGAGACGCCTCTCTGATCAATAATCATCAGCGGGACATGGAGATCCGTAATGACTCCTACACATTCAACGATGACTTAGTGATCGATTGAACCATTTACATACGATGCCGATTCCCTTTGTCTCGCGATATTTTACTTGTCCGAGGTTCGATCATCGGTATCTTCATACCTTGTTCAACCTCGTTACCGACAAGTACTCTTTACTCGTACCGTGGTATGTCATCTCTTATGATCCAATCATATGCTTGCAAGCCAATCAGACGACATTCCACCGAGAGGGCCAGAGTATATCTATCCGTCATCAGGATGGACAAATCCCACTATTGATTCATATGCATCAACTCACACTTTCCGAATACTTAATCCCATCTTTATAACCATCCATTTACGCAATGGCGTTTGATGTAATCAAAGTACCCTTCCGGTGTAAGTGATTTACATGATCTCATGGTCGAAGGACTAAGGCAACTATGTATCGAAAGCTTATAGCAAATAGAACTTAATGACTTGATCTTATGCTATGCTCATTTGGGTGTGTGTCTGATGTCTACGGGAGCTTCTATTCTTGTAGACATTGTTGGGCCTCCAAGAGCAGAGGTTTGTAGAACAGCAGCAAGTTTCCCTTAAGTGGATCACCCAAGGTTTATCGATCTCAGGGAGGAAGAGGTCAAAGATATCCCTCTCATGCAACCCTGCAACCACAAAGCAAGAAGTCTCTTGTGTCCCCAACACACCTAATAGGTGCACTAGTTCGGCGAAGAGAAATACAGGTGGTATGAATAAGTGGTAGCAACGGCACCAAAAAAGTGCTTTGCCCAGGACAGTAAACAAGCAGTAGTAACGCAGCAGTAGTAACGCAGTAAAACAGTAAACAAGCAGCGATAGCAGTATTTAGGAACGAGGCCTAGGGATTAGACTTTCACTAGTGGACACTCTCAACATTGATCACATAACAGAATAGATAAATGCATACTCTACACTTTTGTTGGATGATGAACACATTGCGTAGGATTACACGAACCCTCAATGCCGGAGTTAACAAGCTCCACAATAATGCTCATATTTTAGTAACCTTTAGTGTAAGATAGATCAAAAGACTAAACCAAGTACTAGCATAGCATGCACACTTGTCACCTTCATGCATATGTAGGAGGAATAGATCGCATCAATATTATCATAGCAATAGTTAACTTCGCAATCTACAAGAGATCATGATCATAGCATAAACCAAGTACTAACACGGTGCACACACTCGTCACCTTTGCACACGTGCGGGAGGAATAAAACTACTTTAATAACATTGCTAGAGTAGCACATAGATAAATTATGATACAAACACATTGCAATCATAAAGAGATATAAATAAGCACCTCACTATGCCATTCAACGGTGAATAAGTATTACGTGAAATATAGCCTAAGAGACCCACACGGTGCACACACTTGTCACCTTTACACACGTGGGACAAGGAGTCTCCGGAGATCACATAAGTAAAACTCACTTGACTAGCATAATGACATCTAGATTACAAGCATCATCATATGAATCTCAATCATGTAAGGCAGCTCATGAGATTATTGTATTGAAGCACATAGAGAGAGATGAACCACATAGCTACCGGTACAGCCCTGAGCCTCGATGGAGAACTACTCCCTCCTCATGGGAGCAACGGCGGTGATGAAGATGGCGGTGGAGATGGCAGCGGTGTCGATGGAGAAGCCTTCCGGGGCACTTCCCCGCTCCGGCAGGGTGCCGGAACGAGAGAATCCTGTCCCCCGGATCTTGGCTTCGCGATGGCGGCGGCTGCGGAAGGTTTTCCGTATCGTGGTTTTTCGTATCGGGGTTTTCTCGACGGAGGCTTTAAATAGGCGGAAGGGCAGCGTCGGAGGCGTCGAAGAGGCGGCGGCACCATAGGCTGGCGCGGCCGGGGCCCGAGCCGCGCCACCCTATCATCCGGGGCCCACGGGGCCCCCTCCGGCAGCTCTCGGGTGTTCCGGATGCTTCCGGTGAAAATAGGAACACGGGTCTTGATTTCGTCCGATTCCGAGAATATTTCGTTACTAGGATTTCGAAACCAAAAACAGCAGAAAACAACAAGCTGGTACTTCGGCATCTTGTTAATAGGTTAGTTCCAGAAAATGCACGAATATGACATAAAGTGTGCATAAAACATGTAGGTATCATCAATAATATGGCATGGAACATAAGAAATTATCGATACGTCGGAGGCGTATCAGCATCCCCAAGCTTAGTTATGCTCGTCCCGAGCAGGTAAAACGATAACAAAGATAATTTCTGAAGTGACATGCCATCATAACCTTGATCATACTATTTGTAAACATATGTAATGAATGCAGCGATCAAAACAATGGTAATGACATGAGTAAACAAGTGAATCATAAAGCAAAGACTTTTCATGAATAGTACTTCAAGACAAGCATCAATAAATCTTGCATAAGAGTTAACTCATAAAGCAATAAATCAAAGTAGAGGTATTGAAGCAACACAAAGGAAGATGAAGTTTCAGCGGTTGCTTTCAACTTATAACATGTATATCTCATGGATATTGTCAACATAGAATAATATAACAAGTGCAATATGCAAGTATGTAGGAATCAATGCACAGTTCACACAAGTGTTTGCTTCTTGAGGTGGAGAGAAATAGGTGAACCGACTCAACATAAAAGTAAAAGAATGGTCCTTCAAAGAGGAAAGCATCGATTGCTATATTTGTGCTAGAGCTTTTATTTTGAAAACATGAAACAATTTTGTCAACGGTAGTAATAAAGCATATGAGTTATGAAAGTTATATCTTACAAGTTGCAAGTCTCATGCATAGTATACTAATAGTGCCCGCACCTTGTCCTAATTAGCTTGGACTACCGGATCTTTGCAATGCACATGTTTTAACCAAGTGTCGCAATGGGGTACCTCCATGCCGCATGTACAAAGGTCTAAGGAGAAAGCTCGCATTTTGGATTTCTCGCTTTTTATTATTCTCAACTTAGACATCCATACCGGGACAACATGGACAACAGATAATGGACTCCTCTTTAATGCATAAGCATGTGGCAATAATTATTATTCTCATATGAGATTGAGGATATATGTCCAAAACTGAAACTTCCACCATGGATCATGGCTTTAGTTAGCGGCCCAAAGTTCTTCTCTAACAATATGCATGCTCCAACCATGAAGGTGGTAGATCTCTCTTACTTCAGACAAGACGGACATGCATAGCAACTCACATGATATTCAACAAAGAATAGTTGATGGCGTCCCCGAAGCATGGTTATCGCACAACAAGCAACTTAATAAGAGATAAAATGCATAAGTACATATTCAATACCACAATAGTTTTTAAGCTATTTGTCCCATGAGCTATATATTGCAAAGGTGAATGATGGAATTTTAAAGGTAGCACTCAAGCAATTTACTTTGGAATGGCGGATAAATACCATGTAGTAGGTAGGTATGGTGGACACAAATAGCATAGTGGTTGGCTCAAGGATTTTGGATGCATGAGAAGTATTCCCTCTCGATACAAGGTTTAGGCTAGCAAGGTTATTTGAAACAAACACAAGGATGAACGGTACAGCAAAACTCACATAAAAGACATATTGTAAACATTATAAGACTCCATACCGTCTTCCTTGTTGTTCAAAACTCAATACTAGATGTTATCTAGACTCTAGAGAAACCAAATATGCAAACCAAATTAGCAAGCTCTAAGTATTTCTTCATTAATGGGTGCAAAGTATATGATGCAAGAGCTTAAACATGAGCACAACAATAGCCAAGTATCAAATTATCCAAGACATTTTAGAATTACTACATGTAGCATTTTCCAATTCCAACCATATAACAATTTAACGAAGAAGAAACTTCGCCATGAATACTATGAGTAGAGCCTAAGGACATATTTGTCCATATGCTACAGCGGAGCGTGTCTCTCTCCCATAAAGTGAATGCTAGGATCCATTTTATTCAAACAAAACAAAAACAAAAACAAACCGACGCTCCAAGCAAAGTGCATAAGATGTGACGGAATAAAAATATAGTTTCGGGGAGGAACCTAATAATGTTGTCGATGAAGAAGGGGATGCCTTGGGCATCCCCAAGCTTAGACAGCTTGAGTCTTCTTATAATATGCAGGGGTGAACCACCGGGGCATCCCCAAGCTTAGAGCTTTCACTCTCCTTGATCATATTGCATCATACTCCTCTCTTGATCCTTGAAAACTTCCTCCACACCAAACTCGAAACAACTCATTAGAGGGTTAGTGCACAATAAAAATTAACATGTTCAGAGGTGACACAATCATTCTTAACACTTCTGGACATTGCATAAAGCTACTGGACATTAATGGATCAAAGAAATTCATCCAACATAGCAAAAGAGGCAATGCGAAATAAAAGGCAGAATCTGTCAAAACAGAACAGTCCGTAAAGATGGATTTTATTAGGCCACCAGACTTGCTCGAATGAAAATTCTCAAATTGAATGAAAGTTGCGTACATATCTGAGGATCATGCACGTAAATTGGCTTAATTTTCTGAGCTACCTACAGGGAGGTAGACCCAGATTCGTCACAACAAAGAAATCTGGAACTGCGCAGTAATCCAAATCTAGTACTTACTTTACTATCAAAGACTTTACTTGGCACAAGAAAACACAAAACTAAGATAAGGAGAGGTTGCTATAGGAGTAAACAAATTCCAAGACTCAAATATAAAACAAAGTACTGTAGCAAAATAACACATGGGTTATCTCCCAAGAAGTTCTTTCTTTTTAGCTATTAAGATGGGCTCAGCAGTTTTAATGATGCACTCGCAAGAAATAGTAGTTGAAGCAAAAGAGAGCATCAAAAGACAAATTCAAAACACATTTAAGTCTAACATGCTTCCTATGCATAGGAATCTTGTAAATAAACAAGTTCATGAAGAGCAAAGTAACAAGCATAGGAAGATAAAACAAGTGTAGCTTCAAAAATTTCAGCACATAGAGAGGCATTTTAGTAACATGAAAATTTCTACAACCATATTTTCCTCTCTCATAATAACTTTCAGTAGCAACATGAGAAAACTCAACAATATAACTATCACATAAAGCATTCTTATCATGAGTCTCATGCATAAAATTATTACTCTCCACATAAGCATAATCAATTTTATTAGTTGTAGTGGGAGCAAATTCAACAAAGTAGCTATCATTGTTATTCTCATCAAGTGTAGGAGGCATAGTATAATCACAATAAAATTTACTCTCCATAGTAGGTTGTACCAAAAGACCACTATTATAATCATCATAAATAGGAGGCAAAGTATCATCAAAGAAAATTTTCTCCTCAATGCTTGGGGGACTAAAAAGATCATGAAAACCAGCTTCCCCAAGCTTAGAACTTTCTATATTATTATCAACAATGGTGTTCAAAGCGTTCATACTAATATTACTACCGAGCATGCAAATAAGATTTCATAGGTTTTTTAATTTTCGCATCAAACCATCCATGTCTTAAATCAGGAAATAGAATAAGAAGCTCATTGTTGTCCATTATGCCAAACTAGTGTAAACAAGAAACAAAAAGATGCAATTGCGGGATCTAAAGGAAATAGCTTCGAGCACAAACACAATGGCGCCGAGAAAAGTACTTGTTACACGGAACCGGAGTATGAGTGCCTTTTTACCTTTCCTCCCCGGCAACGGCGCCGAGAAAAGTGCTTGATGTCTACGGGAGCTTCTATTCTTGTAGACGGTGTTGGGCCTCCAAGAGCGAGAGGTTTGTAGAACGGCGGCAAGTTTCCCTTAAGTGGATCACCCAAGGTTTATCGATCTCGGGGAGGAAGAGGTCAAAGATATCCCTCTCATGCAACCACTGCAACCACAAAGCAAGAAGTCTCTTGTGTCCCCAACACACCTAATAGGTGCACTAGTTCGGCGAAGAGATAGTGAAATACGGGTGGTATGAATAAGTGGTAGCAACGGCACCGAGAAAAGTGCTTTGCCCGGGACGATAAACAAGCGGTAGTAACGCAGCGGTAGTAACGCATGATAAAGACAAGTAAACAAGCAGCGATAGCGATATTTAGGAACAAGGCCTAGGGATTAGACTTTCACTAGTGGACACTCTCAACATTGATCACATAACAGAATAGATAAATGCACACTCTACACTTTTGTTGGATGATGAACACATTGCGTAGGATTACACGAACCCTCAATGCCGGAGTTAACAAGCTCCACAATAATGCTCATATTTTAGTAACCTTTAGTGTAAGATAGATCAAAAGACTAAACCAAGTACTAGCATAGCATGCACACTGTCACCTTCATGCATATGTAGGAGGAATAGATCGCATCAATATTATCATAGCAATACTTAACTTCGCAATCTACAAGAGATCATGATCATAGCATAAATCAAGTACTAACACGGTGCACACACTGTCACCTTTGCACACGTGCAGGAGGAATAAAACTACTTTAATAACATTGCTAGAGTAGCACATAGATAAATTGTGATACAAACACATTGCAATCATAAAGAGATATAAATAAGCACCTCACTATGCCATTCAACGGTGAATAAGTATTCTGTGAAATATAGCCTAAGAGACCCACACGGTGCACACTGCTGTCACCTTTACACACGTGGGACAAGGAGTCTCCGGAGATCACATAAGTAAAACTCACTTGACTAGCATAATGACATCTAGATTACAAGCATCATCATATGAATCTCAATCATGTAAGGCAGCTCATGAGATTATTGTATTGAAGCACATAGGAGAGAGATGAACCACATAGCTACCGGTACAGCCCCGAGCCTCGATGGAGAACTACTCCCTCCTCATGGGAGCAGCAGCGGTGATGAAGATGGCGGTGGAGATGGCAGCGGTGTCGATGGAGAAGCCTTCGGGGGCACTTCCCCGCTCCGGCAGGGTGCCGGAACGGAGACTCCTGTCCCCCGGATCTTGGCTTCGCGATGGCGGCGGCTCGGAAGGTTTTCCGTATCGTGGTTTTTCGTATCGGGGTTTTCTCGACGGAGGCTTTAAATAGGCGGAAGGGCAGCGTCGGAGGGTCGAAGAGGCGGCGGCACCATAGGCGGCGCGGCCGGGGCCCAGGCCGCGCCACCCTATCATCCGGGGCCTACGGGGCCCCCTACGGCGGCTCTCGGGTGTTCCGGATGCTTCCGGTGAAAATAGGAACACGGGTCTTGATTTCGTCCGATTCGAGAATATTTCGTTACTAGGATTTCTGAAACCAAAAACAGCGAGAAAACAGCAAGCGGCACTTCGGCATCTTGTTAATAGGTTAGTTCCAGAAAATGCACGAATATGACATAAAGTGTGCATAAAACATGTAGGTATCATCAATAATATGGCATGGAACATAAGAAATTATCGATACGTCGGAGGCGTATCAGTGTCCATTATATCATTCAACCAATGACATAACCTTTTTATTAATAACATCTGATGCGTGTAGTTGACACGTCCGTTGGGAACCCCAAGAGGAAGGTGTGATGCGCACAGCGGCAAGTTTCCCTCAGTAAGAAACCAAGGTTTAATCGAACCGAGGAGGAGTCAAGAAGCACGTTGAAGGTTGATGGCGGCGGGATGTAGTGCGGCGCAACACCGGAGATTCCGGCGCCAACGTGGAACCTGCACAACACAACCAAAGTACTTTGCCCCAACGAAACAGTGAGGTTGTCAATCTCACCGGCTTGCTTGTAACAAAGGATTAACCGTATTGTGTGGAAGATGATTGTTTGCAGAGAAAACGAGTAAAACAAGTATTGCGGCAGATTTGTATTTCAGTATTAAAAGAATGGACCGGGGTCCACAGTTCACTAGAGGTGTCTCTCCCATAAGATAAAAGCATGTTGGGTGAACAAATTACGGTCGGGCAATTGACAAATAGAGAGAGCATAACAATGCACATACATGACATGATAAGTATAGTGAGATTTAATTGGGCATTACGACAAAGTACATAGACCGCCATCCAAGCTGCATCTATGCCTAAAAAGTCCACCTTCGGGTTATCGTCCGAACCCCTTCCGGTATTAAGTTGCAAAGCAACGGACAATTGCATTAAGTATGGTGCGTAATGTAATCAACAACTACATCCTCGGACATAGCGCCAATGTTTTATCCCTAGTGGCAACAGACACAACACAACCTTAGAACTTTACATCACTTTGTCCCGGTGTCAATGCGGGCATGAACCCACTATCGAGCATAAATACTCCCTCTTGGAGTTAAAAGCAAAAACTTGGCCAGAGCCTCTACTAGTAACGGAGAGCATGCAAGATCATAAACAACACATATGTAATAACTTGATAATTAACATAACATGGTATTCTCTATCCATCGGATCCCGACAAACACAACATAGAGTATTACGGATAGATGATCTTGATCATGTTAGGCAGCTCACAAGATCCAACAATGAAGCACAATGAGGAGAAGACAACCATCTAGCTACTGCTATGGACCCATAGTCCGAGGGTGAACTACTCACTCATCACTCCGGAGGCGACCATGGCGGTGTAGAGTCCTCCGGGAGATGAATCCCCTCTCCGGCGGGGTGCGGAGGAGATCTCCAGAATCCCCCGAGATGGGATCGGCGGCGGCGGCGTCTCGATAAGGTTTTCCGTATCGTGGTTTTTCGCATCAGGGGTTTCGCGACGGAGGCTTTAAGTAGGCGGAAGGGCAGAGTCGGGGGGCTGACGAGGGGCCCACACCACAGGGCGGCGCGGGCCCCCTTGGCCGCGCCGCCATGTGGTGTCGCCACCTCGTGGCCCCACTTCGTATGCTCTTCGGTCTTCTGGAAGGTTCGTGGCAAAATAGGCCCCTGGGTCTTCGTTTCGTCCAATTCCGAGAATATTTCGTTACTAGGATTTACGAAACCAAAAACAGCAGAAAACGAGAAGCGGCACTTCGGCATCTTGTTAATAGGTTAGTTCCGGAAAATGCACGAATATGACATAAAGTGTGCATAAAACATGTAGGTATCATCAATAATATGGCATAGAACATAAGAAATTATCGATACGTCGGAGACGTATCAAGCATCCCCAAGCTTAGTTACGCTCGTCCCGAGCGAGGTAAAACGATAACAAAGATAATTTCTGAAGTGATATGCCATCATAACCTTGATCATACTATTTGTAAACATATGTAGTGGATGCAGCGATCAAAACAATGGTAATGACATGAGTAAACAAGTGAATCATAAAGCAAAGACTTTTCATGAATAGTACTTCAAGACAAGTATTAATAAGTCTTGCATAAGAGTTAACTCATAAAGCAATAAATCAAAGTAAAGGTATTGAAGCAACACAAAGGAAGATTAAGTTTCAGCGGTTGCTTTCAACTTGTAACATGTATATCTCATGGATAATTGTCAACATAGAGTAATATAACAAGTACAATATGCAAGTATGTAGGAATCAATGCACAGTTCACACAAGTGTTTGCTTCTTGAGGTGGAGAGAGATAGGTGAGCTGACTCAACATAAAAGTAAAAAGAATGGTCCTTCAAAGAGGAAAGCATCGATTGCTATATTTGTGCTAGAGCTTTTATTTTGAAAACATGAAACAATTTTGTCAACGGTAGTAATAAAGCATATGAGTTATGTACATTATATCTTACAAGTTGCAAGTCTCATGCATAGTATACTAATAGTGCCCGCACCTTGTCCTAATTAGCTTGGACTACCGGATCTTTGCAATGCACATGTTTTAACCAAGTGTCACAATGGGGTACCTCCATGCCGCTTTGTACAAAGGTCTAAGGAGAAAGCTCGCATTTTGGATTTCTCGCTTTTGATTATTCTCAACTTAGACATCCATACAGGGACAACATGGACAACGAGATAATGGACTCCTCTTTAATGCATAAGCATGTGGCAACAATTATTATTCTCATATGAGATTGAGGATATATGTCCAAAGCTGAAACTTCCACCATGAATCATGGCTTTAGTTAGCGGCCCAAAGTTCTTCTCTAACAATATGCATGCTCCAACCATGAAGGTGGTAGATCTCTCTTACTTCGAGACAAGACGGACATGCATAGCAACTCACATGATATTCAACAAAGAATAGTTGATGGCGTCCCCGAAAGCATGGTTATCGCACAACAAGCAACTTAATAAGAGATAAAGTGCATAAGTACATATTCAATACCACAATAGTTTTTAAGCTATTTGTCCCATGAGCTATATATTGCAAAGGTGAATGATGGAATTTTAAAGGTAGCACTCAAGCAATTTACTTTGGAATGGCGGATAAATACCATGTAGTAGGTAGGTATGGTGGACACAAATGGCATAGTGGTTGGCTCAAGTATTTTGGATGCATGAGAAGTATTCCCTCTCGATACAAGGTTTAGGCTAGCAAGGTTATTTGAAACAAACACAAGGATGAACGGTACAGCAAAACTCACATAAAAGACATATTGTAAACATTATAAGACTCCATACCGTCTTCCTTGTTGTTCAAAACTCAATACTAGATGTTATCTAGACTCTAGAGAAACCAAATATGCAAACCAAATTAGCAAGCTCTAAGTATTTCTTCATTAATGGGTGCAAAGTATATGATGCAAGAGCTTAAACATGAGCACAACAATTGCCAAGTATCAAATTATCCAAGACATTTTAGAGTTACTACATGTAGCATTTTCCAATTCCAACCATATAACAATTTAACGAAGAAGAAACTTCGCCATGAATACTATGAGTAGAGCCTAAGGACATATTTGTCCATATGCTACAGCGGAGCGTGTCTCTCTCCCATAAAGTGAATGCTAGGATCCATTTTATTCAAACAAAACAAAAAACAAAAACAAACCGACGCTCCAAGCAAAGTGCATAAGATGTGACGGAATAAAAATATAGTTTCGGGGGAGGAACCTGATAATGTTGTCGATGAAGAAGGGGATGCCTTGGGCATCCCCAAGCTTAAACAGCTTGAGTCTTCTTAGAATATGCAGGGGTGAACCACGGGGCATCCCCAAGCTTAGAGCTTTCACTCTCCTTGATCATATTGCATCATACTCCTCTCTTGATCCTTGAAAACTTCCTCCACACCAAACTCGAAACAACTCATTAGAGGGTTAGTGCATAATAAAAATTCACATGTTCAGAGGTGACACAATCATTCTTAACACTTCTGGACATTGCATAAAGCTACTGGACATTAATGGATCAAAGAAATTCATCCAACATAGCAAAAGAGGCAATGCGAAATAAAAGGCAGAATCTGTCAAAACAGAACAGTCCGTAAAGATGGATTTTATTAGGCCACCAGACTTGCTCAAATGAAAATGCTCAAATTGAATGAAAGTTGCGTACATATCTGAGGATCATGCACGTAAATTGGCTTAATTTTCTGAGCTACCTACAGGGAGGTAGACCCAGATTCGTGACAGCAAAGAAATCTGGAACTGCGCAGTAATCCAAATCTAGTACTTACTTTACTATCAAAGACTTTACTTGGCACAACAAAACTTAAAACTAAGATAAGGAGAGGTTGCTACAGTAGTAAACAACTTCCAAGACACAAATATAAAACAAAAATACTGGAGTAAAAACATGGGTTGTCTCCCATAAGCGCTTTTCTTTAACGCCTTTCAGCTAGGCGCAGAAAGTGTAACTCAAGTGACATCGAAGGGTGGTGCACCTACAGCGGGGTTTGGAGTTTTCTCAACCATGCATAGTATATTAGATACATAAGTTTCAGCGTCTCCCTTCTCATTAGTCTTGGGCTTGCTACTCTCATCGAACAAATTTTCGGGAACAAGCCAAGCATAGTTATGTTCTAGTGCATCATTCATAGCTAGGAGTTTACATGGTATTGGTGCTTTGATCTCCCCACCATCATTAGCATTATTAGTGTACCTTATCCTATCCATATCCATTTTTTCAAGGAGACCAACAAAATTAGTATGAGAACCAAGCATATTAAATTTAGCAAAGACCTTTCTAGCCTCTCTTGCTAGACCACCAAATTCTCTAAGAAGGGTTTCTAAAACAAAATCTTTCTTTTCCCCCTCTTCCAAATCACCAAGTGTAAGAAACATGTGTTGGATTATAGGATTGAGATTAACAAATTTAGTTTCCAACAGGCGAACTAAAGCGGCAGCAGCAATTTCATAAGTAGGAGCAAGTTCTACCAAGTGTCTATCTTCAAAATCTTCAACGGTACTAACATGGGTGAAAAATTCTTCTATATTGTTCCTCCCAATTATAGACCCTTGTCCTACCGGTATGTTCTTTGTGGTAAAATTAAAAGGAAACATGATGAAATCAAGTAAAGTAAATGCAAGTAACTAATTTTTTTGTGTTTTTGATATAGCAGTGCAAGACAGGTAAATAAAGTAAAACTAGCAACTAATTTTTTTGTGTTTTGATATAATGCAGCAAACAAAGTAGTAAATAAAATAAAGCAAGACAAAAACAAAGTAAAGAGATTGAG